>NC_140579.1:539520366-539527866 GCF_964204655.1 Triturus cristatus
TACACCTCTATAAAAATTCACATCTATAAAATCCACATCTATACTAATTCTTGTGTCAACTATAAACTATTATGTAACTGTTGAATCACATGTAAATATTAGTGAGTCAACATTTTAGGATAATACGTTTTTTATCAGAGTGACATGTGCGCTGTACGATAGTGTACATCTCAGTGTTTGGCTTGAAATTTAATTGTACATGAATACTTGGCACATTTAAAGAGTGTCCATTAAAGTAGTCAGGCAAACATTCTTCTTGAATGGGAACGACATTTGCAGACCAAGATCAGCCAGAGCAACATCATTACATTGAGGCCAAATACCCCGACATCCTACAATAAAGCCATGAAATTTTACAGTTTTACATTTGGTAAGATCTTTGATTTGCTGTGATAGATCCTGATAGTATTTAACTTTACTCTCATATGCTAATTCAAGGGAATTCTGTGAGTTTTCATAACGAATTGAAACATCAACCACTACAGCAGTACCATTTTTGGTGAACACTACATCTGGTTTTCTTAGTTCACCTTAACTATTTTTAACATGAGGTTCCCTGTATGTCATCCACCCACACCTTTTTACTCTATCGATTAGCAATTCCAACACTTTGTTATGCCTTTTTATCCTTATGTCCTTGGTTTTAGGACATGCACCTGAAATATGTGAAATTGTTTCGCACACATCTTTGCAGTATCTACAAGTAGCAAATGTATGATTTCTTCCCCTAGTGATGGTTTCTCTAGTATACAGAACTTTTGCTCTCAACATCAGCGCAGCTATGTATTGATTTTCTTTTATTTTATTATGTTTGCTGATCCAAAAATTTGAGGTTGGATTACTTGCTAAGTATTTTATACCATCACCTTGGACAGGGAGATATGCCCATTTCTCAAATTCCTCTTTCCTCCAATCATATGTTGCTACCAAATTCAATTCATGACTCAGAAATCTACTGTCTAAAATGTTGAGTTTGTGTGTTTTGATGATGCTATCAATTTTTTCATTGATGACTTCTCCTGCATACATGAATGAATGAGCTATGTACAGATCTGGAGCTTCCCTGAGATACACTAAACTATTGACTTTGTTCAGACCAATTGTCGAACATAACTTTGGTATACTGAGAACCCCCAAAGGATCTTTTCGAATACAGGAGACCATCACATGTGTACGCAGGTAGGTGTAGAAAATGTTTGATATCGTTTTTTATTGTTTGATCCAGAATGTTTAAAGTTTTAGCTTCTGTTCCTGTCATTTCCAGTTTAAATGACAGTTTAGGGATCAAATATTGACACAATATTTCTATTTTCTGTGTGGGCTTAAGTGGTAGATTGTCGAGTTTTTGAGTCCAGTCAACAAGAACCTCATTAATTTTGTTGTTGCTTGAATGGCCGGTGTGTGGATCAAAGTTCAGTCCGAGGTATCTCTCACTTTCTCCTGGATGAATGTTTTCAATATTTTGTTTTTCAAATTGCCATGATTTACAGTTGTTAACCAGGATCTTATCTTTATGGTGACTTAGATAAAATCCATGTGTTTTTTTCACATTAAGTTTTAAGCCTGTTGTTTTACTGAATTTTTCAATGATTTTCAGATTTGTACTCATTCGTTCCCAGGTGTTGCTGAGTACTGCGATGTCATCGGCAAAGGCAAGAGCGGTGATTTGCTTAATGAGATCATCGGAGCCGAATGTGAAGCCCTTCCCGTCTTTCTGAAGATCACAGATCAGAGGATCCATGGCAATGTTAAACCAGTGGGGATAAATAGTCACCTTGCATAACTCCTGATTTTATTGTTTTTTCTGGAGTTGCTTCATTGTTTTTTCCCTTGAAAAATGTTATTGAGTCAGTGTATAAGTCTTTTATTATGTCTCTGATGCATGATGGAACTCTGTGTCTTTCAAGACTCTGTAGAATATGACCATGGCTGACAGAGTCAAAAGCTTTTGAGATATCTATGAACACCACTGCCAACGAGCTTCTGTTCTTCCGTTCCCCTTTTATAATGTTTTGCAGAAGAGTCAGATTTTCGAGACAACCTCTCACCTTCATGAAGCCTTTTTGTCTCGTATTTATTTCAACGAAAAATGTGAGTCTTTTAGTTAATATTTTCGGGAACAACTTCATGAATGCCGTACCGATGGTAATTGGACGCCAATTACTGATTTTTTTGAGTTCGCTAATCGGTACATTCTTCGGTATTAGTATCGACCGGTTCTTTTTAATACTGTCTGGTACTCTTCTCCTCTATAACCAAGACAATAAGATTCTGGGCAGCAGTCTTGGTTGCCTGCTATGCACTTTATATAAGTCATTCAGACCAATCTAATCAGGTCCCACTGATTTCTTTAAATCTGATTAATCGAAGGCTTTAGTTATTTTGAGCAGTGCAATTTCTTTACACAGACTTCCAATTTTCCATTCATCTGTTATCCGATCAATTGGGATCAATTTGGGATTTTTCTTGTTTTCTTTTTCAATTATGTCTTTATAATATTGGAAGATTTCATCAGCACTGGTTTGGCGGGTGGCATCTTCTGCCCCATCAGTGATTATCCTGGCAATTTTCTTTTTTTCTTTTTGAAACATTGCCTGGTATTCTTTGTAGCTGCCCTTTGCTTTTGCATAATTTTTCTTGTGTGTCCGATTGAGCCTTCCATTTTTCTTATCTTTCTTTGGTATCTTGTTTTGTACAGAGGCAGTCTGTTGCTCATCTTGAGCAGAGTTCATAGGCTCATTATTGGGTTTGCTCGTTGGTTCGGTACGATTTGCTGGTACAGGACTTATATCATTGGTGTTTTCTGATATATAAGTCACAATCTCATCCATCGGATTCCATAGCAGCATCGTGATGCTGGATGTTTTTGGTGTACTTCTCGATTTCTGTGATTCTATCATTCAGTTCATCAAAGTTTTTTATTTTTGCCGCTCATTTCCAATTGATAAAGTCTCTGCGCCTTTCTGTTGTTACTTCTACTGCAATCTCTGGTTCATCGCAGGAGTCATTCTCAGAGATATTGGATGCTTGCAGTACATCCTTTGCCGATTTTTTGCTCTTATTTCTTCTATCTCTTCTTTTTTTTCTGCAATTTGTTTACTATTTTTATTGTCAAAATGCGGAACCATCAGCGCATTAATGTTTCTCTTGTTCTCATACACTTTTTCCAATTTTGCTAATAGCAGTATTTCTTCCTGTGACCATAGTTTTGATGGTTTGCTGCTTGCTAGAGCTGCTAGTCTAGCCTCATTTTGCACTCTTGAATGCGCATGCCGAGCATGTTGTGAAACTCCAATCTTTGTTCCAAATCTGAGGTCACAGAAGCTGCACAGGAATGGCAACTCTCCTTTTTGAGGTCTTCCTTTACATTTTGCATAATGGCATGCAATATTGTGGTATTCGGCTTCTTTGTCACATTTTGAACAATATGTTTTGAGATAGAAGCCTTTATGCTTGTTGGAGACATGTTTTCTCAATTGTTTAAAAGTTCCCAATATGTCTCCACACAAGTCACATTTATACTTTTCGTTTGGGTATTTGCAATATGTAACTATTTTTGTGTAGTCACTTTTCTTTGTTATCAATTCTTTGCTGACCTCGTACACATCAGGTAGATTTTCAAAATTGGTTGTACCAATGTCATTCATGGCTGAGGAGGCCACAAACTCATGGTTTCGCTGAGGTCTACTGTTGTGTCTTCTTCTGCTTCGGAGGGTGAACGAAGGACTATAACGTGACCTGAATCGTTGTTGCTTGTTGCATTGTTTGAAGCGGGTGCTGGATTGTCAAATTCGGTGAGGAGGTTAATGATTTCTTGAAAAGACAGCACCTCCGTACACCATCTTAACGGGGTTTTTATTCTCCAGGAACTACCCCATCTGGAATTGTGTTCGTTTGCTTCCCCACTTCTCACTATCACGCTCGCTGCCATGATAGAACCATGTTTGGCCTGTCTCTATAGGCTTCTCAAAACGAAAAGAACTATTGATGGACAGAATGCAGAACAATATCATACATTCACCCCAGTACAGAGATCTGGGCCTAAATCCATCGTTTTTTTGCTCACCATGCCATTCCAGTTTGGACCCAGCCATATGCAAATCAGTCTTGACCCTGTGCCCAATGGGAACAGTCCAGCCTGAACTACCAGGCCAGGTCCTCCCTGGACTGGAAACAAGCATCCTAGGACTGGTTTTAGGGTTTCACCCCTCTTCAGCCAGGATAGCTTGATTCCAGTGGCATGGAGAGCACGGGTCTCACGTCTGAGCATACCCGCCGCACTCGGGGTGACAAATGCAAAAAGAACTATTGATGGACAGAATGCAGAACAATGTCATACATTCACCCCAGTACAGAGATCTGGGCCTAAATCCATTGTTTTTTTGCTCACCATGCCATTCCAGTTTGGACACAGCCATATGCAAATCAGTCTTGACCCTGTGCCCAATGGGAACAGTCCAGCCCGAACTGCCAGGCCTGGTCCTCCCTGGACTGGAAACAAGCATCCTAGGACCGGTTTCGGGGTTTCACCCCTCTTCAGCCAGGATAGCTTGATTCCAGTGGCATGGAGAGCACAGGACTCGCATCTGAGCATACCCATCCCACTCAGGGTGACAAATGCAAAAAGAACTATTGATGGGCATGCTGCAGAACAATGTCATACATTCACCCCAGTACAGAGATCTGGGCCTAAATCCATCGTTCTTTTGCTCACCATGCCATTCCAGTTTGGACCCAGCCATATGCAAATCAGTCTTGACCCTGTGCCCAATGGGAACAGTCCCGCACGAACTGCCAGGCCAGGTCCTCCCTGGACTGGAAACAAGCATCCTAGGATGGGTATTGCGGTTTCACCCCTCTTCAGCCAGGATAGCTTGATTCCAGTGGCATGGAGAGCACAGGACTCACGTCTGAGCATACCCGTCCCACTCGGGGTGACAAATGCAAAAAGAACTATTGATGGACAGAATGCAAAACATGAGGCACAGGGTCAAGAGTGATTTGCATATGGCCAGGTCTAAACTGGAGTGGCATGGTGAGCAAAAGAATGATGGATTTAACCCAGATCTCTTGACTGGGGGAGAATGTTTTGATTTGTTCTGCATTCTGTCCATCAATTGTGTGTCTTTTGTCTATAAACTTCTCTACGCAGAGTCTAGCACTATAGCGGCAGTTACCGGCGAGACTACTGGGAGGTAAAGGCCACTACAACTGAGAATAGGTTAAGAGAGTCATAGTTACTCCCGCCATTTACCCGCGCTCCATTGAATTTCTTCACTTGACATTCAGAGCACTGGGCAGAAATCACATCACGTCAACACCTGCCTCGGGCCTTCGCGATGCTTTGTTTCAATTAAACAGTCGGATTCCCCTAGTCCGCACCAGTTCTAAGTCAGCTGCTAGGTGCCGGCTGAGGCAGAACGCCCGCCCCGCACCCCCGGGGATGGGGCATGGGGAGAGGCGACCACCGCAGCTGGGGCGATCCACAGGAAGGGCCTGGCTCGCGTCCAGAGTCGCCGCCGCCCTGGAGGGAGGCACCTCGTCCAGCCGTGGTGAACGCCCAGACCCGCTTCGCACCCCAGCCCGACCAACCCAGTCCTTAGAGCCAATCCTTATCCCGAAGTTACGGATCTGACTTGCCGACTTCCCATACCTACATTGTTCCAACATGCCAGAGGCTGTTCACCTTGGAGACCTGCTGCGGATATGGGTACGGCCCGGTGCGAGATTTACACCATCTCCCCCGGATTTTCAAGGACCAGCGAGAGCTCACCGGACGCCACCGGAACCGCAACGCTTTCCAAGGCTCAAGGCCCTCTCTTGGGGCGAACCCATTCCAGGGCGCCCTGCCCTTCACAAAGAAAAGAGAACTCTCCCCGGGGCTCCCTCCGGCTTCTCCGGGATCGTTTGCGTTACTGCACTGGACGCCGCGAGGGAGCCCGTCTCCGCCACTCCGGGTTCGGCGATCTGAACCCGAACCCGACTCCCTTTCAATCGGCCGAGGGCAACAGAGGCCATTGCCCGTCCCTTCCGAACCCTTCTCCACCTCGGCCTTCAAAGTTCTCGTTTGAATATTTGCTACTACCACCAAGATCTGCACCTGTGGCGGCTCCACCCGGGCCCTCGCCCTGGGCTTCCGTGTGCACCGCAGCAGCCCTCCTACTCATTGCGGCTTAGCCCCCGCGACTCCCAGAGCCAGCGACGACCGGTATGGGCCTGACGCTCCAGCGCTATCCATTTTCAGGGCTAGTTGATTTGGCAGGTGGGTTGTTATACACTCCTTAGCGGATTCCGACTTCCATGGCCACCGTCCTGCTGTCGATATCAACCAACACCTTTTCTGGGGTCTGATGAGCATTGGCATCGGGCGCCTTAACCCGGCATCCGGTTCATTCCGCAGCACCAGTTCTGCTTACCAAAAGTGGCCCACTAGGCACTCGCATTCCATGCCCGGATCCACACCAGCAAGACGGGCTTCTTACCCATTTAAAGTTTGAGAATAGGTTGAGATCGTTTCGGCTCCAAGACCTCTAATCATTCGCTTTACCAGATAAAACTGGGGGCTCCGAGCGCCAGCTATGCTGAGGGAAACTTCGGAGGGAACCAGCTACTAGATGGTTCGATTATTCTTTCGCCCCTATTCCCAGCTCGGATGACCGATTTGCACGTCAATACCGCTACGGACCTCCACCAGAGTTTCTTCTGGCTTTGCCCTGCCCAGGCATAGTTCACCATCTTTCGGGTCCTATCACGCACGCTCATGCTCCACCTCCCCGACAGAGCGGGCGAGACATGCCGTTGGTGCACCCTCTGCTGTAAGTGCGGCGGGATACCACCTCAGCCGGCGTGCGCCGGCCCTCAACTTCATTGCGCTACAGGGTTTCGATCGTCCCTCCGACTCGCGCATGTGTTAGACTCCTTGGTCCATGTTTCAAGACAGGTCGGGTGGGTAACCAACATCGCCGCAGACCCCTGGTGCCCAACGTGGGCCTCCCCATCCGGTGGCGCAACACGGTCGGAGCACACTGAGAACACCCCCCTTCAACCACCCTGAGGGGTGGCCGGGGGCAGGTACCCGGGGGAAGGTGCGGAGGCGGGAGGGCGCAGAGGTGGTCGAATCTCCCTCGGCCCCGCGGACACGGCGAAGCTGCTGCCAGGGGGGTTGTAACACCCTCCGCCGGAGCGGAGGGCCACCTCCCACCCCGAAGCCTTCCCAGCCGACCCAGTACCGGTCACGGCGCACCGCCGCAGAGGAAATCCACCCTGCAGGGGCCGGGCAGGGCCCGGGTGCCAGTCCCGCAGAAGGGATCCGGAACTCCCAGGCACCGACCTTCCCGCTGTGTTGAATCCTCCGGGTGGACTGCACGGACCCCACCCGTTTACCTCTCGACGGTTTCGCGCCCTCTTGAACTCTCTCTTCAGAGTTCTTTTCAACTTTCCCTTACGGTACTTGTTGGCTATCGGTCTTGCGCCCGTATTTAGCCTTATATGGAGTTTACC
>NC_140579.1:541014577-541057077 GCF_964204655.1 Triturus cristatus
CCCCTCTTGTACCCCTCTACCCCTCTCCCCCTCTTCTACCCCTCTACTCTTCTACCCCTCTACCCTTTTCTACCCCTCTACCCCTCTTCTACTCTTCTACCCCTCTTCTACCCCTCTTCTACTCCTCTACCCCTCTTCTACCCCTCTACTATCCCTCTACTACCTCTCTTCTACCCCTCTACCCTACTACCCCTCTACCTCTCTACTTCCCCTCTACCCCTCTTCTACCCCTCTTCTACCCCTCTACTATCCCTCTACTATCCCTCTACTACCCCTCTTCTACCCCTCTACCCCTCTACTACCCCTCTACCCCCTCCTCTTCTACCCCTCTACCACTCTTCTACCCCTCTTCTACCCCTCTACTACCCCTCTACTATCCCTCTACTACCCCTCTACCCCTCTTCTACCCCTCTACTACCCCTCTACTATCTCTCTACTATCCCTCTACTAACCCTCTACCCCTCTTCTACCCCCCTACCCCTCTTCTACCCCTCTACTACCCCTCTACTACCCCTCTATCCCTCCTCTTCAACCCCTCTACTACCCCTCTACTACCCCTCTACCTCTCTACTACCCCTCTACCCTTATACTACCCCTCTTCTACCTCTCTACCCCTCTACCCTCATCTACCCTTCTACCCCTCTTCTACCCCTCTACTCTTCTACCCCTCTACCCTTTTTCTACCCCTCTTCTCCCCGTCTACCGCTCTTCTACTCTTCTACCCCTTCTACCCCCTTCTACCCCCTTACCCCTCTATCCCTCTTCTACCCTTCTACCCCACTACCCCTCTTCTACCCCTCTACCCCTCTTCTACCCCTCAACCCCTCTACTACTCCTCTACTACCCCTCTACTACCCCTCTACCCCCTCTACCCATCTACACCTCTACCCCTCTTCTACCCCTCTACTACCCCTCTACCCCTCTACCCATCTACACCTCTACCCCTCTTCTACCCCTCTACTACCCCTCTACCCCCTCTACCCTACTACCCCTCTTCTACCCTTCTACCCCTCTACCCGTCTTCTACCCCTCTACTACCCCGCTACCCCTCTACCTCTCTATTACCCCTCTGCCCCTCTTCTACCAATGTACTCCTCTTCTACCCCTCTTCTACCCCTCTACCCCTCTACCCATCTACACCTCTACCCCTCTTCTACCCCTCTACTACCCCTCTACCCTACTACCCCTCTTCTACCCTTCTACCCCTCTACCCGTCTTCTACCCCTCTACTACCCCGCTACCCCTCTACCTCTCTATTACCCCTCTACCCCTCTTCTACCCTTCTACCCCTCTATCCCTTTTCTACCCATCTGCCCCTCTGTCCCTCTAACCCTATTCTACCCCTCTACCCCTCTTGTACCCCTCTTCCCCTCTTGTACCCCTCTACCCCTCTTGTACCCCTCTCCCCCTCTTCTACCCCTCTACTCTTCTACCCCTCTACCCTTTTCTACCCCTCTTCAACCCCTCTACCCTTCTTCTACTCTTCTACCCCTCTTCTACCCCTCTTCTACTCCTCTACCCCTCTTCTACCCCTCTACTATTCCTCTACTACCTCTCTTCTACCCTCTACCTACTACCCTCACCCTCTACCTCTCTACTTCCCCTCTACCCCTCTTCTACCCCACTTCTACCCCTCTACTATCCCTCTACTATCCCTCTACTACCCCTCTTCTACCTCTCTACCCCTCTTCTACCCCTCTACTACCCCTCTACCCCCTCCTCTTCTACCCCTCTACCACTCTTCTACCCCTCTACTACCCCTCTACTATCCCTCTACTACCCCTCTACCCCTCTTCTACCCCTCTACCCCTCTTCTACCCTTCTACTACCCCTCTACCCCTCTACTACCCCTCTACCTCTCTACTACCCCTCTACCCTTCCTCTTCTACCCCTCTTCTACCCTTCTACCCCTCTTCTACCCCTCTATCCCTCATCTACCCTTCTGCCCCTCTTTTACCGCTCTACCGCTCTTCTACTCTTCTACCCCTCTACCCATTCTACCCCCTTCTACCCCTTTACCCCTCTATCCCTCTTCTACCATTCTACCCCACTACCCCTCTTCTACCCCTCAACCCCTCTACTACCCCTCTTCTACCCCTCTGCCCCTCTTCTACCAATGTACTCCTCTTCTACCCCTCTTCTACCCCTCTTCTACCCCTCTACCCCTCTACCTATCTACACCTCTACCCCTCTTCTACCACTCTACTACCCCTCTACCCCCTCTAACCTACTACCCCTCTACTACCCCTCTTCTACCCCTCTTTTACCCCTCTACCCCTCTTCTACTCCTCTACCCCTCATATACTCTTCTACCCCTCTACCCCTCTTCTACCCCTCTACCCGTCTTCTACCCCTCTACTACCCCGCTACCCCTCTACCTCTCTATTACCCCTCTACCCCTCTTCTACCCTTCTACCCCTCTACCCCTTTTCTACCCATCTGCCCCTCTGTCCCTCTATCCCTATTCTACACCTCTACCCCTCTTGTACCTCTCTACCCCGTTTTTACCCCTATACCCCTCTTCTACCCCTCTACTCTTCTACCCCTCTACCCTTTTTGTACCCCTCTTCTACCCCTCTACCCCGCTTCTACTCTTCTATCCCTCTTCTACCCCTCTTCTACTCTTCTACCCCTCTTCTACTCCTCTACCCCTCTTCTACCCCTCTACTACCGCTCTACTATCCCTCTACTACCCCTCTTCTACCCCTCTACTACCCTTCTACCCTACTACCCCTCTACCTCTCTACTTCCCCTCTACCCCTCTTCTACCCCTCTTCTACCCCTCTACTACCCCTCTACTATCCCTCTACTATCCATCTACTACCCCTCTTCCCCTCTTCTACCCCTCTACCCCTCTTCTACCCCTCTACTACCCCTCTACCCCTCCTCTTTTACCCCTCTACCCCTCTTTTACCCCTCTACCCTACTATCCCTCTACTACCCCTCTACTACCCCTCTACCCCTCTTCTACCCCTCTACTACTCTAATACCCCTCTACCCCTCTTCTACTCTTCTACCCATCTTCCCCTCTTCTACTCTTCTATCCCTTTACCCCTCTAGCCCTCTACTACTCCTTTACCCCTCTACTGCTCCTCTGCCCCTCCACTACCCCTCTACCTCTCTACTACCCCTCTACCTCTCTACTACCCCTCTACCCCTCTTCTACCCTTCTATCCCTTTTTTACACCTCTTCCCCTCTATCCCTCCTCTACCCCTCTTGTACCACTCTACCCCTCTTGTACCCCTCTACCCCTCTACTCTTCTACCCCTCTACCCTTTTTCCACCACTCGTCTACCCCTCTTCTATCCCTCTTCTACCCCTCTACCCCTCTTCTACCCATCTACCCCTCTTCTACCCCTCACCCCTCTACTACCCCTCTACCCCTCTACTACCCCTCTTCTACCACTCTACCCCTCTTCTACCCCTCTCCCCCCTCTACTACCCCTCTACCCCTCTTCTACCCATCTACACCTCTACCCCTCTTCTACCCCTCTACTACCCTTCTACCCTACTACACCTCAACTACCCCTCTACCCCTCTTCTACCCCTCTTCTGCCCCTCTACCCCTCTTCTACCCCTCTACCCTTTTTAGGTCTCGCTGGCGTTGCAGCGCGAAGCGCTGCCGCCAACGAGAAACTATTGTTGCCGTGATGCCTCTCAAGGGAGACAGACCTGTGCAGGAGCCGATTCTGGTCCGGGCACGAGCCGATTCTGGTCTGTGAACGCGCTTCATGGTGTGCCCGGACCAGAATCGGCTCGTGCCCGGGTCTGTCTCCCTTGGGAGGCATCACGGAAACAATAGTTTTGCCGGCAGGTCCCTTTCACCCTCCCCAAATATAATTTTCTGTTTCTTCCCCCTTGCACTCACCTGCTGTTGGACTGCCCTTCTCCGGTGATGCTCTTCACCCCCTCCGCTGCTGCTTCCGCTGCTCCGGACCCTCCATGCTTCTTTCCTTGGGTTTGTTTTGTTGAAGTCCTACCTGGCGGGTTCCCGGAAAGCGTGTGACTCCCCCTGGTCACGTGTGACTCTACAGTCCAATTACAAGACCCCGGCAGCAGGCGTGGGCCAATCACTAGCCGCCTGCTTCATGGGCAGCCAATCACAGACAGACTGGGTGAGTGTTGCGCGCACGCCGTGGCGAGTCTTTCGAACGCGCTGTTTTCTACAGGGCCGCGGAGTAGGGGTCCGAGGCAGGTTATTTGTGCCTTTCTGCTCTCTGCTCCTCTCGTCTTTTGTGCCCTTCTGCGCCACTCGTTTTTGTGCCTTTCTGCCCTCTGCTCCTCTCGTTTTTGCTGCCCTCTGTTCCACTCGTTTTTTTGTGCCCTTCTGCCCTCTGTACCACTCGTTTTTCCCTCGTGTTTTGTGCCTTTCTGCCCTCTGTTCCTCTCGTTTTTTTGTGCCCCTCGTTTTTGTGCCCTTCTGCCCTCTGTGTTCTTTTATATGTCCAAACCTCAGTTGGCCTTCTCAGTTTTTCTTTTAATGTCGAAAAAAGGTGTTCTCCATTATATTATAAATATCATGAAATTCTGTAAATGACTGAATACGTCCCATTTACAAGTTGTTGTATAATTAGCAAAAAAAAATACCGTAACTCATTTGTTGAGTGCTTTCTTTGGAGGGCACATCATTTGTTTTCAAAGATTGGCCCTCCACTGTTCTCATTCCACTCTAAATCTTGGCTCGTCAGTAATTTTCCAAGAGTCAGTCGTGTCTGGTGGCGTCGGAGCCCTACCCTTTGTGTCTGTGTAACATTCCCCTGGGTGAGAGTCCTGCGAAAGGGCTGTATGTGTTTTCCAATTGCGGTGGATTTCTCTGCTCGCTAGTGATGCTGTCTGCTGCCCAGGGGTGTTCACCATGTTTTATCACTGCTTCTTGTCTGGAGGCTGCCGCCCGGCCCACCGTCCTCGCGTGACCGAGGCTGATGCGCTGTGAAGTCATTGAGATGTCAGAACATGGGCGGGGGGAGAAGATATACATGGATAGTATCTGCCCGTTACATAATGTCGGCCTTTGAAGAGCCGTGCTCCGGTCACGCAGTATGTGCAGACCGCACCATTTGCCTTTCTGCCCTCCGCTCCTCTCGTCTTTTGTGCCCTTCTGCGCCACTCGTTTTTGTGCCTTTCTGCCCTCTGCTCATCTCGTTTTTTCTGCCCTCTGTTCCACTCGTTTTTTTGTGCCCTTCTGCCCTCTGTGCCACTCGTTTTTCCCTCATGTTTTGTGCCTTTCTGCCCTCTGTTCCTCTCGTTTTTTTGTGCCCCTCGTTTTTTCCCTTTTGTGCCCCTTTTGCCCTCTGTCCCACTGGTTTCCCCGCCGCTGTGGACCCCTCCCAACACTACATATTCACCAAAGGATTGTGTGTGTGTGGGTCGGTGTGTGGCTCTTTTGTGCCCTTCTGCGCCACTCGTTTTTGTGCCTTTCTGCCCTCTGTGCCACTCGTTTTTCCCTCTTTTTTTGTGCATTTCTGTCCTCTGTTCCACTCGTTTTCCCTCTTTTCTTGTTCCTTTATTCCCTCTGCTCCTCTCGTGTTTTGTGCCCTTCTGCCCTCTGTGCCACTCGTTTTTGTGCCTTTCTGCCCTCTGTGCCACTCGTTTTTCCCTCTTTTTTTGTGCCTTTCTGCCCTCTGTTCCACTCTTTTTTTGTGCCTTTCTGCCCTCTGTTCCACTCGTTTTTGTGCCTTTCTGCCCTCTGTGCCACTCGTTTCCCACTCTTTTTTGTGCCTTTCTGTCCTCTGCTCCTCTCGTTGTTTGTGCCCTCTGTTCCACTCGTTTTTTGTGCCCTTCTGCGCCACTCGTTTTTTCCCCTTTTGTGCCCCTTTTGCCCTCTGTCCCACTCGTTTCCCCACCGCTGTGCCCCCTGTGGACCCCTTCCAACACTACATATTCACCAAAGGATTGTGTGTGTGTGGCTCGGTGTGTGTGTGGCTCGGTGTGTGTGTGTGTATAGATGCAATAGGTCTCGCCTTTGCGAGAGCTAAAGCTATTGGCATTGTAAATGACTATGCCATTTATTTGTTTTCAAAACCAAGCCATAAATAAAAAAGTTTGTCATTTACAATACCAATAGCTCCAACTTATGCAAAAGGCGAGACCATTGCATTGTAAATGCTTTTTTTTTAATGTAATTGTTCCGTTTCTTTTATACTTGGGAAAAAAACGCCTCGCTGTTATATCAGATTAAACCCTTTGTGTTTCATATTTAAAAAGTAATAATAATAAATAAATCCGTGCTTTTTAATGTATGGTCCTCGCAGGCCCACTAGCCCTGGTAGTTGTTTTTGTTATACACAGACAGCAGGAGGAATTATTCTCCTGATGTGAATTTGCATAATAGAGCCCGATTTTAAGCAATTTGCTAGTAGGAACTGCATTAAACGTGCCAAGGTGGTTAATGATTGGAAACAAAGTTACATGCAGAAGTTTAGATAATAGTTTAGCAAATGTAACATATTTATTAGGTCCAGTCAGTACATCCTTCCTTGCTGATTAAAATGAGTACCACTGAGTGTTCAGTGCTTCACAACATTTACTGTGATTTAAAGCTGAAATGCTGTTTCACCGAGTGCTCTATAAGTAGAGAGGTATTATCATAATGAGGATGATGCGTTTGCTATTTGCTGTTGTTGGAAATCTAGAATATCAGACGAAATTCATATGGGCAATAAGTACTGTTTAGTAAAGCATAAAAAGGAACTCGCTGCACATTACTCGACATATGTTAAGCTATGGGGTCTTCCATGACATGATAGAAGACAATGCCATTGGCCGAGGCCTTCTGTTCTCATTGACTTTCATATGCTCGCAGAATATTACAATGTTGGAAAAGTCAATTTACTCCTAAATTGACAACGCATGGCAGTCCACGTTGTTTGGATGCCGAGTAGTAATTCCAAACACTGTATGTTGACCTATTATACTCAATCAAACTAATTGAATTCTGGTTTGCCCTGCTTGGATGGGTGTCTGTACTTGTGACTGTACACACACACGTACAGCATTGCATGCTACTTTACTGGGAATGTAACATAACCATTCTTTAGTAATTACCCGAATAATTAAGTTATAGAGCAGTCATTATAAAATCTGTAAATCGCAGCCGGAAGCTGTATGTGAGATGCTGATACAGGTTACAGAGTATCAGGATATTCAACAAGGGGTCATAATGTTGTATAATTACATTTTCAATCAGTTTAAATCGTATTGGCACCCTGAATGGAACGCTGGGAGCTGGTCAGCTAATCAGACCTCTCCCTTTGCTGGCGGTAGCCCCTGTTATAGTTCAGCTGAGGGGGTATTTTTCAGGTCCCATTGTCCCTCCAGTGCGCTGTGGCCCCCTGTTTTTTAGGTCTCGGCTGCGAAGGCTGCGCTTGCGCAGTCTCGCTCCGAGATTTAATGACTTGGAGAAGAGAGGCTTGAACCCGCCCCTCTTCTCCCCTGTTCTCCATTGGCTGGCCTCTTGAATGCTGGCCAGCCACTGGAGAAGAGGTCAGTCATTCAGATTAGGCCCCGTCCTTTTCGGATCGGGGGGCGTGTTTTTTGCAAGAAGTCTCAAGGAGGAGACAACAGCAAAACACGCCCCCGAATCCGAAAACGACGCTGCCTTTCTCCGAGGCATTTCTGCTCTGCCTCGGAGAAAGGCGGTGGTGTGCTTGCCTTTTGCTCTGCCTTGTTTATGATTCCGCCGATTAATAGGTTTTCGTAGACAATGTATTTCCCAATTCCAGCACTGGCGGTAATATCATCTAATGATCTACTGTCAAACGCTTCCGCATGTTAAAAAAATAACGCTTTATTTTTAAGGAGACTCCTATCATATTTTTATTCTTATTTGGAATTAGTATGTCATCGGTGCCCCTGGGGCACGGAGATTCTTTTAGCTTCCCGGGGTTTTCAACCAGAGCACAGTCTAGCCCTCAAACGCCGGAACCACTCCGTCTTTCTGGTTACCCAGGGTGCCCCCCTCGCGCTCAGTGGCAGCGGTCGGAGGAAGATGGCGGCCGCTGGAAAGACGGAGGAGCTGCTTTTGTTATAGAGGCCGCAGAACACAGGAGAGGGACAGGTTGCGGCATCCGGTGGCGGGGGTGCAGGCACCAGCGGCCCGGTAAGCGGTCGAGGGGACCTGGGAGGCGGCAGTCTACCTCACAAGGCCTTCCAGCTCTCTCGCAACTCGCGAGAGTATCCGGCAAAGGGAGGCGGCCTGCAAGTGGGCCACAGGGACAAATCTTCGGCTAACTCGCCGATCTACGGTCGGGCTTTCCTTCAGATGTACCGACATCGGTCATAGATCGCATTATGTAAGGTCAGAATCCTAATCGTATAACAAAAGCTGCGGGGCGAAGGGTGTACGCAAGCTTTGCTGAGGAGATCTCTGAGCCGGTTGTGTGACAGGGCTGCCGAGGTGCGCTTTGCTGAGGCACACTTTGTTGACATTGCCTCATCAGTTTCCTTTAGTTTTTGGTGTGTGTTTATTTATGAATTTTGGGATCAGTTTCTATTTTGTGCACGATAAATTGGTGAAGAGAATTTTGCCTCTGATTAACATTCTACGTTCTTTATGAATGCAAGCACATATATCTCAACTTCCTGTTCTCATAGATACAGCTTCTATGAACAGATCTTTCATGGCCAAATCAGTTGAACATGTACATGCAAAAAATGGTGTGAAGTAAACAAACGATCCTTTAATGGCGCTATTGAAGATAAAATGTAACAAATAATTCCCCCTTTCTGAGGGGCTATGTTTTTTTTAAAGTCGATTTGTGATAATGACCATATATAAGTGAACATGTTTAAAAAGCATTTCAAGGTGTGCACAGTTTTGCGTGTTTTACTGAGAAATTATTAAATGTTTTGTATTGAATCTTAAAAAGGGGCTGCAGGTTTTTTATAGTCGTTAGCTGAACAGTATTACTTTTGTTTACTATTCTATTTTCCAGATTGTTTCAAAATGAGGTCTAAGGTTGATTGTAAAATAGAAGCGAGAGTAGGTACCTCGTATCAGTTGTGCACTCACAATTGCTATGGTGCAGCCATTACGTATTTGGTACAACGTTCAGCATTCAGATGCTCCAATTTTGCGTATACCTGCTTCGCAGATTTTCATCTGTGGCTATCATTTATGATCGAGAGAGATTTCCCATTTACTTCTTCTACTACTGCTTTCAGTTTACAACTGCTGGCTGCCCTTCTTGTCTTTTATTATTGCCTGCAGACTGGGAGGGTGTTTATTTTGGAAGGTGAAATGGTGATTTAGTGTGATGTGACTAATGGGTTCTTGTTCGGAATTATGTTAATCACGTATGGAGGGATGGATACACCCCCAGGATAAATCACAGAGCAAGTGGTAGGTGAAAATGTAAATAATTGAGAGAATGCATCTTCGAGGAGCACACTAGCACTGATGTATGCATGAGTGATTTATTACGAGAGGCATGTCTGTGCCAAGACCGGAACACAGAAGAGGCTCTGCACACGGGGCAACAGGAAGGGTTGTGATTTCAATACAGCACCACCGTAGTAACAGGATGGGTTAGTCATGCGTAGGATCCCACAATCCGGTCAAGTGAGGACAGCCAGGATAACAACACAGGTCTTCTTAATCCTACAGGTGACATATCCACTAAACCCCATCATAGATTTTACAACCATCTGAAAGGGAAAACTGTACACACTCAAGAACACTGCCTGAACACAAAATGAAGGCTGCTTGTATTTTCCTTTGCGGAACATGTTTTATTTAGTTTTTAGGTCTCGGCTAGCGAACAAGCATTTACAATGCAACGGTCTCGTCATTGTTAAAGTTAGAGCTATTGGCATTGCTCATGACATTTTTTTTGTTTATGTTTTTGTTTTTAAAACATGTAAAGAAACGGCATTGTTATTTACAATGTCAATAGCTTAATCAGTGTGTGTGTAGGTGGCTCTGTGTGTGGGTGCAAATGCAATAGGTCTCAGATTTGAGAGTGATTAAGCTATTGACATTGTAAATAACAATGCCGTTTCTTTAAATGTTTTAAAAACAAAAACATAAACAAAAATAAAGTCATGAGCAATGCCAATAGCTCTAACTTTACCAATGCCGAGACCATTGCATTGTAAATGCTTGTTGACTGATTGTACTTCTGTTGTTTTATTATCAAAGGGCGGAGTCCAGACAGCGGTGCCAACAGGCTAGTCCTGGAGTGGCTGAGAGAGCGCTGCCGGAGAACGGAGCTGTGTGTTACTCCCAGTCTTCCGTTATGAAATTGCTCCTTCTACGATCATTTAAAACAAAAAATTAAGGATTCCAATAGCCTTGTTTCCTTTACCTGCAGGCCAATAACTACTCTTAATGACCCCCCTGTTATACGTCCTTGCCCGCGGCCCGGGCCCCTAACTAAGAGTTATTAACAGCTATTATTGCAAGCATCGCTATCTGACAGTGCGGGCAGTAACGGTTAATTAGAAAACTGAGATGTTGGGACCTCCAACCAAGACATGGGCTCAGCAGCGGGCCACAAACACCAGCATAACCACACTATCAACATGTCAATGCTGCATTTCACATCCTCTGACTCCCTCTCTCTTCTCTCCTGCCTCACTAAAGGGGTAGTTATGCAGAGGAGTGAGGGCGACAGAGGCTGTGGGGGAGAGAACACAGTAGAAGAATGAACAGCATAGAAGGCGCACTGATAAAAGCAGAGATGAAAGCTTCTGAGATGTGCGATTTAAAAAAAAAAAATGTAATGACAATATTCTAATAACTTTGTAGTCTGCCACAGTGGGCTGTGGAGGCCGTTATTGGCCCTCGCCTTCTGCTCGAGCCTTTAGCACTGGAGCAGGCATTTGTTGCTGAATATAGTCTACTTGGGAACACTGTCTCCCCCACTCGAATCTCTCACTCCCTCTCATCATCAGTGGTAACAGATGCAATTCCTGGTACAAATATGAACCAGACCAGGCAGTACCTCGGTTGGTCTTGTTCACCAGGCATGGTGCTTACTGAAGCACCTGGCTTCCAGTTGTATAAGTCGTGCAGATAAGTGGTGCACCAGCCTTGTGTTTTGCAGGACAGGTGTAAGGAGCGGGGCGCATATGGGAAGTAATTTAGCTTAGGCAAAGAGTTGTGAAAACAGTTTGCAGATACCTAATTTTCCTGATCCTAGAAGCGTGTTTTGCTTGAGTTTCTTACTGACCACAGCTATACAATATCTTATGATGGAATGTGCTTGTGGTTGTTTGATAATATTTCCTGAGCCCTGCGGAAACTTGTATGTTTTTTCCTGTGCCTCTAGTGAGACAATTTTATCGCTTGAAATTAGGGCCTTTCCAAGTTAAAGGATGTACTTGTATGTTGAAATGGAATCTCAACACAGTGAAGGGCATGACTGTTGCTGTTTACTGTATGCCTTTGTAGACGTGGATCATACTTTGCCCAGTCACTTCTGTGCCATCCGCTGTTGAGAGGATGTCCAAAGTCACGTCAACACCTGCTGTGGTTGTTTGGAATCTACATTTTATTTGATTGAAGGCCTACGTGGATTACATATATTGGTTAACACCAAGTAACACATCTACACCTGCAGATATCTTTTGGGACTCCACTTTTTAGGTGATGCGGGTGTCCATCCGGTAGTCTATAAATGCTACTGGCTTCCTTGACCATTACTGCAATGTTGAAATAAGATGGTAACAGATTTTAAACATTACTAAAGCTCAAAAATCCTAATACGAGCTTTACATGAGTACCTAAGTCTTCCTGAGGAGGTTGAAATACACTGTCAAAATCTGGGATGTCCATTTTAGGTCTAGGAGGGCTGGATCCGTGCCTTAACCCCAGTATGTCATTGTATATTGCCCTCTTACCTGCAATTAATCTAAATCTAACTTATTTAGTTAGCCAGTAGTTATCAGTATACCGATAATGTGGACAAGGAACCAGCCTTCTGGACCTAACTTGGATAGCCATGGTTTAGATCCTTTAATATCTCATTGCAGGGAGCTACCTAATGCAAGCTTCACCCTCTTGCTGTGAGTTTGTACTCCATGGTGTTCTACATAAGATGCACCCAGCGGAACCTGGCCAATACTGGGACATAACCGCACCAACAACGAGTTTCGTTTTCATCTCTTTTAAGCGGTCGTTAGAAAAAAAAATCTTTAAAATGTAATATTAGGGCAGGCCCTGATCCGTCACCTCCACAGGTTCTCCATGGACCCAAGGGCGGTGAAGAAGTGGGAGCTGATGGTCCATCATCTCCCTCTCCTCCTGCATCTCTTGGTTACCCATTGAGCAGAGGTTGACAAGGGAATGTCAGTGGCACTCTGACACCATCTTCACTGTGATCCATGGGGCTCATCAGACACCATTACGATAGTAGCTTACACAGGCCAGTGCTTTTGTCGACTCCATGTTACGATGTTTAGTGGAGATTCCCAATACCTTGCATTACACTGAGATCTGTAGTGACTCCCTTCATGTGCACGGTTTGTTTCACGTTCTGCTGTGATTATTCTATGAATCACTTTGTTCCTAGTGACTTGTAAATCTTTTTTATTTTTTTTAAAGAAGCTGCCCCGCTCAGTGCTCTAAAAAAACACAAACACTCCTTAAATACCCTTTATTTAATTATTTTTGGGATGGCTTTAAACACGTCGCACTTTGAGGTGTCTTTTTGTTTTGGGTGTTCAGTTGTTGAACAGCATTAACAAAGCCAAAAGGTGAGCTCTATTGACTTTGCCAATGTTTGTTTATGCTTTTCCGATTAGGCTTCTTTGGGGAACGTTGCTGTTGGTTGCATGGTATTTTTGTAGGCTCTGTGGTCTTTGGCTTTGCCAGACACGGTAGGTGCATCGAAGTATCCGAGTTGGTAGAAAGTCCTTCTATTTTCTTTGATTAATCATTTACTGTGAAATAAAATACTCTGAGGTTGCCTTTATGTTTCCTCAAATACTTTTTCAAAATTTCATGATTACTTGAATTTTACATCGCTTTATCAGATCGAAGTCCAGATTTCTCTATTTCCTTTATCAATTCTTATATATTTACATACTTGGAATAATAAAGAGATTCCATTTACTCATCAGAAAAGCCCTGAAAAGATCAAATTCAACCTCTCCATTTAAAAAAAAAAATGATACTTATAAACTTGTGAACATATTTTTATAACGTGAGTATTTTCTATGCTTAGATATTCTGGTGCGTCAATATCTTTTTAGGTCTCGCGCCTAGCGTTGCACTGCGCAGCGAGTATCCTTTTGTCCGGGGTTCAGAAATGGACCCTGGAATCGTACACGCTCGTGCGTGTGTTTTTTGTTTTGTCTTCTATTATTGGACTTTTAGTGGCTGTATTTTTTAGACAGAGCACGTAATAGGCCAAAGGCGGGCGCATCGCTCCGCCCACGGCCTATTGGTGTCTGTTACGCGCACTAAAGCGTATCTGGTTTCAATTATAGTGCCCAGACACAGGCGCGATAATTGAAAGCATATGGCTGTCTGTGGCGCGCGCGCGCGCTCCATTGGCGGCTGTCTCTGCTTCCAAAAGCGATTGCTTTCGGTTTCGCGATCGCTTTACTTGTGGCTTTGCTTTCAGTTTTGCGATCACTTTACTTGTGGTTTTGCGGCTGCAATACATTTTGTTGCTTAATTGGGAGGAATGCGTGGCTAATCTTTACGCGGTTACATTGTAAAATAAATGTAGGCGGTTACAAGGCAAAGTAAATGAAAATGCGCGGCAAATATTTACTACGTTACAAGGTAAAATAAATGAAGGCGGTTACAAGGTAAAAAAAATGAAAATGTGTGGCAAATATTTACGCGGTTACAAGGTAAACATTGCGTGCCTAATAATTGCACTATACTTCTCTGTTTCGAATCTCTCGTCAGGCTTACTGAAATAATTGACTGTATCTGCTTAGCTACAAAACAAGGACTCATTGGGGCTAAGTCATACTTTCTGACTGGACTGAAAACGTGTGATTTTGGATAGAGTTCTTTCTCTTTACGTTACCCGATTCCCTTAAGTTGTGTGTGGTTGTGTGTGTGGTTGTGTGTTGTTTGTGGTTATGTGTGTGGTTGTGTGTGTGGGTGCGTGGTTGAGTGTGTGGTTGTGTGTGGGTGCGTGGTTGTGGGTGTGTGGTTGTGTGTGTGGTTGTGTGTGGTTGTGTGTGTGGTTGTGTGTGATTGTAAGGTTGTGGGTGTGTGTGGTTGTGGGTGTGTGTGGTTGTATGTGTGGTTGTGTGTGTGGTTGTGGTGGTTGTGTGTGTGGTTGTGGTGGTTGTGTGTGTGGTTGTATGTGTGGTTGTATGTGTGGTTGTGTGTGTAGTTGTATGTGTGGTTATGGTTGTGTGTGTGGTTGTGTGGGTGTGGTTGGGTGTGGTTGTGTGATTACACATCACATAATTACACTGTATTCAATACAACATAAATACACTCCACATACCACTCAGTACTACATAATTGCACGTCACATAATTACTCTCTACTTAATGCAAGGTAAATACACTCCACACAATACCACTCTGTGCCACATAATAACACAACATATAATTACACTGTACTCAATGCAACATAAATACACACCTTTCACTCAAGTTCGTGCAATATAAAAAAAAAAAACAATTGCAATGCAATAGGTCTCACATTGCTGAATCTTTGAGCTGCTATTGGTGTTGCATTATTATTAGCAATGCCAACAGCTCAAACTTTAATAATGCGAGACCTAGTGCATTGAAAATGCTTGTTCTACCACTCTTCTACCCCTCTTCTATACCTCTTCTACCCCTCTTCTATCCCTCTTCTACCCCTCTACCCCTCTTCTACCCATCTACCCCTCTTCTACCCCTCAACCCCTCTACTATCCCTCTACCCCTCTACTAGCCCTCTTCTACCGCTCTACCCCTCTACTACCCCTCTACCCCTCTACTACCCCTCTACCCCTCTTCTACCCATCTACACCTCTACCCCTCTTCTACCCCTCTACTACCCTTCTACGCTACTACACCTCAACTACCCTTTTGCCCCTCTTCGACCCCTCTTCTACCCCTCAACCCCTCTACTACTCCTCTTCTACACCTCTTCTACCAATGTACTCCTCTTCTACCCCTCTACCCCTCTTCTACCCCTCTACCCATCTACACCTCTACCCCTCTTCTACCCCTCTTCTACCCCTCTACCACTCTTCTACCCCTCTGCCCCTCTTCTACCCCTCTACCCCTCTTCTACCCTTCTACCACTCTTCGACCCCTCTAACCCTCTTCTACCGCTCTACTGCCCTTCTACCCTACTACACCTCAACTACCCCTCTACCCCTCTTCTACCCCTCTTCTACCCCTCTACCCCTCTTCTACCCCTCTACCCCTCTTACACTCTCCTACCCCTCTGCCCCTCTTCTACCCTTCTACCCCTCTTCTACCCATCTGCCCCTCTATCCCTATTCTACCCCTCTACCCCTCTTGTACCCCTCTTCCCCTCTTGTACCTCTCTACCCCTCTTATATCCCTCTACCCTTCTTCTACCCCTCTACTCTTCTTCCCCTCTACCCTTTTCTACCCCTCTTCGACCCCTCTACCCCTCTTCTACTCTTCTACCCCTCTTCTACTCTTCAACCCCTCCTCTACCACTCTTCTACTCCTCTACCCCTCTTCTACCCCTCTACCCCTCTTCTACCCCTCTACTACCCCTCTACTACCCCTCTTCTACCCCTCTTCTACCCCTCTTCTACTCCTCTACCCTACTACCCCTCTACCTCTCTACTTCCCCTCTACCCCTCTTCTACCCCTCTACCCCTCTTCTACCCCTCTTCTACCCCTCTACTACCCCTCTACTATCTCTCTACTATCCCTCTACCCCTCTTCTACCCCTCTACCCCTCTACCCCTCCTCATCAACCCCTCTACTACCCCTCTACTACCCCTCTACCTCTCTACTACCCCTCTACCCTTATACTACCCCTCTACCCCTCTACTCTTCTACCCCTCTACCCTTTTTCTACCCTTCTCCCCGTCTACCGCTCTTCTACTCTTCTACCCCTTCTACCCCCTTCTACCCCCTTACCCCTCTATCCCTCTTCTACCCTTCTACCCCACTACCCCTCTTCTACCCCTCTACCCCTCTTCTACCCCTCAACCCCACTACTACCCCTCTACTACCCCTCTACCCCCTCTACCCATCTACACCTCTACCCCTCTTCTACCCCTCTACTACCCCTCTACCCCTCTACCCATCTACACCTCTACCCCTCTTCTACCCCTCTACTACCCCTCTACCCCCTCTACCTTACTACCCCTCTTCTACCGTTCTACCCCTCTACCCGTCTTCTACCCCTCTACTACCCCGCTACCCCTCTACCTCTAGATTACCCCTCTGCCCCTCTTCTACCAATGTACTCCTCTTCTACCCCTCTTCTACCCCTCTACCCATCTACACCTCTACCCCTCTTCTACCCCTCTACTACCCCTCTACCCCCTCTACCCTACTACCCCTCTTCTACCCTTCTACCCCTCTACCCGTCTTCTACCCCTCTACTACCCCGCTACCCCTCTACCTCTCTATTACCCCTCTACCCCTCTTCTACCCTTCTACCCCTCTATCCCTTTTCTACCCATCTGCCCCTCTAACCCTATTCTACCCCTCTACCCCTCTTGTACCCCTCTACCCCTCTTCTACCCCTCTACTCTTCTACCCCTCTACCCTTTTCTACCCCTCTTCAACCCCTCTACCCCTCTTCTACTCTTCTACCCCTCTTCTACCCCTCTTCTACTCCTCTACCCCTCTTGTACCCCTCTACTATCCCTCTACTACCTCTCTTCTACCCCTCTACCCTACTACCCCTCTACCTCTCTACTTCCCCTCTACCCCTCTTCTACCCCTCTTCTACCCCTCTACTATCCCTCTACTATCCCTCTACTATCCCTCTACTACCCCTCTTCCCCTCTTCTACCCCTCTTCTACCCCTCTACTACCCCTCTACCCCTCCTCTTCTACCCCTCTACCACTCTTCTACCCCTCTACCCTACTACCCCTCTAGTACCCCTCTACTACCCTTCTACCCCTCTTCTACCCCTCTACTACCCCTCTACTATCCCTTTACTACCCCTCTACCCCTCTTCTACCCCTCTACCCCTCTTCTACCCCTCTACTACCCCTCTACCCCTCCTCTTCTACCCCTCTACTACCCCTCTACTACCCCTCTACCTCTCTACTTCCCCTCTACCCTTCCTCTTCTACCCCTCTTCTACCCTTCTACCCCTCTTCTACCCCTCTACCCCTCTATCCCTCATCTACCCTTCTGCCCCTCTTTTACAGCTCTACCGCTCTTCTACTCTTCTACCCCTCTACCCCCTTCTACCCCTTTACCCCTCTATCCCTCTTCTACCATTCTACCCCACTACCCCTCTTCTACCCCTCTTCTACCCCTCAACCCCTCTACTACCCCTCTACTATCCCTCTACTATCCCTCTACTACCCCTCTTCTACCCCTCTTCTACCCCTCTACCCCTCTACCTATCTACACCTCTACCCCTCTTCTACCCCTCTACTACCCCTCTACCCCCTCTAACCTACTACCCCTCTACTACCCCTCTTCTACCCCTTTTCTACCCCTCTACCCCTCTTCTACTCCTCTACCCCTCATATACTCTTCTACCCCTCTACCCCTCTTCTACCCCTCTACCCGTCTTCTACCCCTCTACTACCCCGCTACCCCTCTACCTCTCTATTACCCCTCTACCCCTCTTCTACCCTTCTACCCCTCTACCCCTTTTCTACCCATCTGCCCCTCTGTCCCTCTATCCCTATTCTACCCCTCTACCCCTCTTGTACCTCTCTATCCCGTTTTTACCCCTATACCCCTCTTCTACCCCTCTACTCTTCTACTCTTCTACCCTTTTTCTACCCCTCTACCCCGCTTCTACTCTTCTATCCCTCTTCTACCCCTCTTCTACTCTTCTACCCCTCTTCTACTCCTCTACCCCTCTTCTACCCCTCTACTACCGCTCTACTATCCCTCTACTACCCCTCTTCTACCCCTCTACTACCCTTCTACCCTACTACCCCTCTACCTCTCTACTTCCCCTCTACCCCTCTTCTACCCCTCTTCTACCCCTCTACTACCCCTCTACTATCCCTCTACTATCCATCTACTACCCCTCTTCCCTCTTCTACCCCTCTACCCCTCTTCTACCCCTCTACTACCCCTCTACCCCTCCTCTTTTACCTCTCTACCCATCTTCTACCCCTCTACCCTACTACCCCTCTACTACCCCTCTACCCCTCTTCTACCCCTCTACTACTCTAATACCCCTCTACCCCTCTTCTACCCCTCTTCTACTCTTCTACTCATCTTCCCCTCTTCTACCCCCTACCCCTCTTCTACTCTTCTACCCCTTTACCCCTCTAGCCCTCTACTACTCCTTTACCCCTCTACTGCTCCTCTGCCCCTCCACTACCCCTCTACCTCTCTACTACCCCTCTACCTCTCTACTACCCCTCTAGCCCTCTTCTACCCTTCTATCCCTTTTTTACACCTCTTCCCCTCTATCCCTCCTCTACCCCTCTTGTACCACTCTACCCCTCGTGTACCCCTCTACCCCTCTACTCTTCTACCCCTCTACCCTTTTTCCACCACTCGTCTACCCCTCTTCTATCCCTCTTCTACCCCTCTACCCCTCTTCTACCCATCTACCCCTCTTCTACCCCTCACCCCTCTACTACGTCTCTACCCCTCTACTACCCCTCTTCTATCACTCTACCCCTCTTCTACCCCTCTCCCCCTCTACTACCCCTCTACCCCTCTTCTACCCATCTACACCTCTACCCCTCTTCTACCCCTCTACTACCCTTCTACCCTACTACACCTCAACTACCCCTCTACCCCTCTTCTACCCCTCTTCTGCCCCTCTACCCCTCTTCTACCCCTCAACCCCTCTACTACCCCTCTACCACCCCTCTACCCCTCTACTACCCCTCTACCTCTCTACTACCCCTCTACCCTTATACTACCCCTCTACCCCTCTTCTATCCCTCTACCCCTCTTCTAGCCCTCTTCTACCCTTCTACCCCTCTATCCCTCATCTACCTTTCTACCCCTCTTCTACCCCTCTACTCTTCTACCCCTCTACCCTTTTTCTACCCCTCTTCTCCCCCTCTACCACTCTTCTATTCTTCTACCCCTCTACCCCCTCTACCCCCTTCTACCCCCTTACCCCTCCATCCCTATTCTACCCTTCTACCCCACTACCCTCTTCTACCCCTCTACCCCTCAACCCCTCTACTACCCCTCTACTATCCCTCTACTACCCCTCTTCAACCCCTCTTCTACCAATGTACTCCTCTTCTACCCCTCTACCCATCTTCTACCCCTCTACCCATCTCACCTCTACCCCTCTTCTACCCCTCTACTACCCCTCTACCCCCTCTACCCTACTACCCTCTTCTACCCCTCTACCCCTCTTCTACCCCTCCTATACTCTTCTACCCCTTGGCCCCTCTTCTACCCCTCTACCCCTCTTCTACCCTTCTACCCCTTTTCTACCCATATGCCCCTCTGTCCCTCTATCCCTATTCTACCCCTCTACCCCTCTTGTACCACTCTACCCCGTTTTTACCCCTATACCCCTCTTCTACCCCTCTACTCTTCTACCCCTCTACCCTTTTCTACCCCTCTTCTACCCCTCTACCCCGCTTTTACTCTTCTATCCCTCTTCTACCCCTCTACTACCGCTCTACTATCCCTCTACTACCCCTCTTCTACCCCTCTACTACCCTACTACCCCTCTACCTCTCTACTTCCACTCTACCCCTCTTCTACCCCTCTTCTACCCCTCTACTACCCCTCTACTATCCCTCTTCCCCTCTTCTACCCCTCTACCCCTCTTCTACCCCTCTACTACCCCTCTACCCCTCCTCTTCTACCCCTCTACCCCTCTTCTACCCCTCTACTACTCTAATACCCCTCTACCCCTCTTCTACTCTTCTTCCCATCTTCCCCTCTTCTACCCCCTACCCCTCTTCTACCACTTTACCCCTCTAGCCCTCTACTACTCCTTTACCCCTCTACCGCTCCTCTGCCCCTCCACTACCCCTCTACCTCTCTACTACCCCTCTACCTCTCTACTACCCCACTACCCCTCTTCTACCCTTCTATCCCTTTTTTACACCTCTTCCCCTCTATCCCTCCTCTACCCCTCTTGTACCACTCTTCCCCTCGTGTACCCCTCTTGTACCCCTCTACCCCTCTACTCTTCTACCCCTCTACCCTTTTTCCACCACTCATCTACCCCTCTTCTATCCCTCTTCTACCCCTCTTCAATCCCTAGTCTACCCCTCTTCTACCCATCTACCCCTCTTCTACCCCTCACCCCCTCTACTACCCCTCTACTACCCCTCTTCTACCACTCTACCCCTCTTCTACCCCTCTCCCCCCTCTACTACCCCTCTTCTACCCCTCTACTACCCTTCTACCCTACTACACCTTAACTACCCCTCTACCCCTCTTCTGCCTCTCTACCCCTCTTCTACCCCTCAACCCCTCTACTACCCCTCTACCACCCCTCTACCCCTCTTCTACCCTTCTACCCCTCTGCCTCTTTTACCCCTCTACCCTTTTTCTACCCCTCTTCTACCCCTCACCCCTCTTCTACCCCTCTTTTAAACCCTCTCTTCTACCCCTCTTCTACTCTCTACCCCTCGTCTACCCTCTACTACCCCTCTACTATCCCTCTACTACCCTTCTACTACCCCTCTAACCTACTACCCCTCTACCTCTCTACTACCCCTCTACCCTCTTCTACCCCTCTACCCCTCTTCTACCCCTCTTCTACCCCTCTTCTACCCCTCTACCTCTCTTCTACCCCTCAACCCCTCTACTACCCCTCTACTATCCCCTTACCCCTCTTCAACCCCTCTTCTACCAATGTACTCCTCTTCTACCCCTCTACCCATCTTCTACCCCTCTACCCATCTACACCTCTACCCCTCTTCTACCCCTCTACTACCCCTCTACCCCTCTACCCTACTACCCTCTTCTACCCCTCTACCCCTCTTCTACCCCTCTACCCCTCTTATACTCTTCTACCCCTTTGCCCCTCTTCTACCCCTCTACCCCTCTTCTACCCTTCTACCCCTTTTCTACCCATATGCCCCTCTGTCCCTCTATCCCTATTCTACCCCTCTACCCCTCTTGTACCCGCTCTACCCCGTTTTTTACCCCTATACCCCTCTTCTACCCCTCTACTCTTCTACCCCTCTACCCTTTTTCTACCCCTCTTCTACCCCTCTACCCCTGCTTCTACTCTTCTATCCCTCTTCTACCCCTCTTCTACTCTTCTACCCCTCTTCTACCCTCTTCTACTCCTCTACCCCTTCTTCTACCCCTCTCTACTACCGCTCTACTATCCTCTACTACCCCTCTTCTACCCCTCTACTACCCTACTACCCCTCTACCTCTCTACTTCCACTCTACCCCTCTTCTACCCCTCTTCTACCCCTCTACTACCCCTCTACATCCCTCTTCTACCCCTCTTCTACCCCTCTACCCCCTCTTCTACCCCTCTACTACCCCTCTACCCCTCCTCTTCTACCCCTCTACCCCTCTTCTACCCCCTACCCTACTACCCCTCTACTACCCCTCTACCCCTCTTCTACCCTCTACTACTCTAATACCCCTCTACCCCTCTTCTACCCCTCTACCCCTCTTCTACTCTTCTACCCATCTTCCCCTCTTCTACCCCTCTTCTACCACTTTACCCCTCTAGCCCTCTACTACTCCTTTACCCCTCTACCGCTCCTCTGCCCCTCCACTACCCCTCTACCTCTCTACTACCCCTCTACCTCTCTACTACCCCACTACCCCTCTTCTACCCTTCTATCCCTTTTTTACACCTCTTCCCCTCTATCCCTCCTCTACCCCTCTTGTACCACTCTTCCCCTCGTGTACCCCTCTTGTACCCCTCTACCCCTCTACTCTTCTACCCCTCTACTCTTCTACCCTTCTACCCTTTTTCCACCACTCATCTACCCCTCTTCTATCCCTCTTCTACCCCTCTTCTATCCCTATTCTACCCCTCTTCTACCCATCTACCCCTCTTCTACCCCTCACCCCCTCTACTACCCCTCTACCCCTCTACTACCCCTCTTCTACCACTCTACCCCTCTTCTACCCCTCTCCCCCCTCTACTACCCTCTTCTACCCCTCTACTACCCTTCTACCCTACTACACCTCAACTACCCCTCTACCCCTCTTCTGCCTCTCTACCCCACTTCTACCCCTTAACCCCTCTACTACCCCTCTACCACCCCCCTACCCCTCTTCTACCCTTCTACCTCCTCTGCCTCCTTTTCTACTCATCTACCCCTCTGTCCCTCTATCCCTATTCTACCCCTCTACCCCTCTTGTACCCCTCTCCCCCTCTTTTACCCCTCTACCCCACTTCTACCCCTCTACTCTTCTCCCCTCTACCCTTTTTCTACTCTTCTACCCCTCTTCTACCCCTCTACCCCTCTACCCCCCTCTTCTACCCCTCTTCTACCCTCTTCTACTCCTCTACCCCTCTTCTACCCCTCTACTACCCCTCTACTACCCTCTACTACCCTTCTACTACCCCTCTAACCTCTACCCCTCTACCTCTCTACTACCCCTCTACCCCTCTTCTACCCCTCTACCCCTCTTCTACCCCTCTTCTACCCCTCTTCTATCCCTCTACTACCCCTCTACCCCTCTTCTACCCCTCTACCCCTCTTCTACCCCTCTACTACCCCTCTACCCCTCCTCTTCTACCCCTCCTCTTCTACCCTCTACCCCTCTTCCACCCCTCTACCCTACTACCCCTCTAGTACCCCTCTACTACCCCCTACCCCTCTTCTACCCCAATACCCCTCTAATACCCCTCTTCTACCCCTCTACCCCTCTTCTACTCTTCTACCCATCTACCCCTCTTCTACCCCCTACCCCTCTTCTTCTCTTCTACCCCTCTACCCCTCTTCTACCCCTCTACTCCTCTAGCCCTCTACTACCCCTTTACCCCTCTACTACCCCTCTGCCCCTCTACTACCCCTCTACCTCTCTACTACCCCCCTGCCTCTCTACTACCCCTCTACCCCTCTTCTACCCCTCTTCTACCCTTCTATCCCTTTTTTACACCTCTACCCCCTATACCTCCTCTACCCCCCTTGTACCACTCTACCCCTCTTGTACCCTCTACCGCTCTTGTACCCCTCTACCCCTCTACTCTTCTACCCCTCTGCCGTTTTTCTGCCACTCTTCTAACCCTCTTCTATCCCTCTTCTACCCCTCTTCTACCCATCTACCCCTCAACCCCTCTACTACCCCTCTACCCCTCTACTACTCCTCTTCTACCCCTCTACCCCTCCACTACCCCTCTACCCCTCTTCTACCCATCTACACCTCTACCCCTCTTCTACCCCTCTACTACCCTTCTACCCTACTACACCTCAACTACCCCTCTTATACCCCTCTTCTACCCCTCTACCACCCCTCAACCCCTCTACTACCCCTCTACTACCCCTCTACCCCTCTACCCTCTTCTACCCCTCTACCCCACTTCTACCTCACTACCCTCTTTTACCCCTCTACTACCCCTCTACCATCCCTCTACCCTACTACCCCTCTACTACCCCTCTACCCTACTACCCCTCTACCTCTCTTCTACCCTTCTACCCCTCTTCTACCCCTCTATCCCTCTTCTACCCTCTTCTACCCCTTCTATCCCCCTTCTATACCCTTCTACCCCTCTTCTACCCCTCTTCTACCCCTCTACCCCTCTTCTACCCCTCTACCCCTCTTCTACCCCTCTTCTACCCGCTGTAACTAGCAAAGACACTGTGTCATGGCAGCATCACTCTGCACCACCACAGCATCACTCAGCACCACCACAGCATCACTCAGGGCCACCACAGCATCACTCACAGCACCACAGCATCATAAAACTTTAAAATTCAAAGAGAACAACTAAGCAGCGCCAGGCCCCAATCGTAGGCAATGCACATTAGGCATAAGGAGATTAGGCTGCCATTGCTGCCAAATTCACCTCGAGGGTCCCCAGCTTGGGCACCCTCTGTGTGCCTGTCCCAGTCAGCTCCATGGCAGTGTTGTGCAGACTTCTATCAGAGGGACGCTTTAGCTGCAAAAATCAAGCATTGGCAAAGCCAATTGGCTCTCCTACGTGAGAGCTTTTGGTTTTTCTGATGTCTTTTAGCCAAGTTATAGAGCAGCATGTCTGCTGTGCAGTATGGATAATAGTTATCAAAAAATTAGATATACAAGTTATTTAAAAAGTGCTCTGGCTCGGGAAGGTAAAAAAAAACCTTCTTAAAAAGTAATTGCTATACAACATGGCTAAAAGACATTAGCAAAGCCAATAGCTCTCACATAAGCTAGACCTATTGGTTTTGCCAACGTTTGTTTATACTAGTGAGTTTGTAGCTCTGAGCAGGGCTTGTGGTGTTTGAGGTTTTTTTAATCGTATTATGGATATGTAGCTTTGAGTGTGTACATTACAAAATGTGTACCATGATGGCTCTTTCTGCTCAGGACCTGTGTTGGATTAGTAATGTATCTTAGTACAGATATGGTGCTTTCAAGTGGAATATTTCCTCGATAAGTTGTTTATCCTGTGAGATCTTCTTCTGTACATGATCTGTTTCCGGTGATGTTCCAGGTAGACGTTAAACTCAGTCCCACTGCGTCAAACTCACTGTGAGAGTTTCCTGCTCTATATGTGTTGTTGGTAAATGTATTTTGTGCAGTGTTTGGTTTGATTAAGCAAGGGCCGACCCTGTCCTGGTGGCAAGCTCTTCTTCCAGCCTGCCTTTCAATCGATTCTCAAGATGTCGATGAAGCGGCGCGCGAGGGACCCCGGTCAGCCCCCTTCCAGGCACAGCCCTTGCAGCACGCCTCGCTACCTCCCCTGCTTGCATACCTCTAATGTTGCTTTGATGTGAAATCTGTCTTTCCCGTAGAATAGTCGTCTTTTTCCCGAGTTTAGACCACGCAAGGATTTTAATTCTGTCATCTGGAGGAAGTTTATGGCCCTGTGAAACTTGAGTCAGACAGTGGCCTTCCTTCCCTTGGGAAAGTTTTCCTGCTATGAAACTTGCAACCCCGCACTGTGCCCGCCCCATAAAATCTCCACAGCCCACACCGTCGGCCCTTCGGCCTACTTAGACCCTCATTTCCGGATCAGCTTCTTCCTAAAGTGAGGCTCTTACTGCTCCTGCAAGACTCACTCGGGGGAATGGTGCTTGTTATCGTCTTCGCAGGGTCCATCTTTAACATCATAAAAACGCAGGTATAAAGCGCTGCAAGCCTCAAAGCCTCTAAGCGCTGGACTGGCATGGAACACGTTATTTCTCCTGTAAAATATATCTGCCACAGAGGAGGACAAGCCAGAACATCCTTCTGGCTCCATGCCAAGTGTCAAAGCATAAGCCAAGCCATCAACAGAATTGTGATGAGAATCACACAGATTTGTATGATTATCATGTAAAGTACGAAAAAGACTTATGCTTTCAAAAACAGTTCATTTCTTTATCATTTGTGTCTATCAATTTTGCTCATTAGTTAATAATATTCCCTGAGTGCCATTTATTAGAAAGAATAAGAAAGAAAACCCGCCCCCCAACCCAAGAATGCCCAGACTGTGTTGCCACGAGTGAGACAAAGACCATACCTTTTGGATGTGCAATTATTATATAAATGACCAATAGTAAATGAAGCTAGACTAAAGTCTATTAAACCATATACGAAAGAGGTGTTTGTTTTACAGACACTCTGATCTGTATTACTTTTGCTCCCAACTCTTGTACTCAATGAAGGTGCGGGAGGATGAAGGGTGGGCATTGGCTGTCATGATTTAAGCCCAGGTTTCCCTGTGACGAGTTTTCAATTACCCCATTGTATGATATCTCCTAGCCTGGCTAAGTTCACAGCAAATTAGACTGCTCTGCTTTTTGCTGCATTTCACAGCTAGATTCGTGTGCTCTGCTCAGGAAAGGTAAGTAGCAAAATTCGCAGGTAAATACGATCTCCTTCAAGAAGCAGGTTACGCCAATTTAGGCAAATTGTTACATGGTTCGGTGTCCACCCTGTTTTCAATATCATTATAGATTTGCCACACTTGCCATATATTTCACATCCAACTGCAGAATTTGTGGATTTCAATAAAAAATAGTTCCAGGCTCAAATGGATCAAAAGTTACTTAAATATCCATACACTGAGTGCCACACAGACAAGATACTTTGGAAAAGCTAACTGGTCACATTTCAACTGCTGTTTGCTCTATTCCGCCAGTGTCGTTGCAAGGGTGCTTAGTCTCACATGCAAGGAATGGAACGGGGTTACCAATTTCGGGGTGCACAGTAACATACATAATTGGGGTGCGATGGGCCCCTAGATCCCATGACAGTGGGGCCATTGCAATAGCTTAATTAAGACATGGCAGAGCGCATTATTAACAACTGATTAACTTGTAGAGTAAAAAATACAAATTCGACTTATTTAATTGCTAATCAAACGGTGTGGAAGTAAGGATTGCTTTGTTGTCATGAAATTGTTTTGTTTTACGATCAATGAAGATTCATTTTTACATCGCAGGCACTGTTCTGAAAGCAGCCCTTACTTCAAGAGGGTGCTCAGCCTTTAGAAGAATCCCAGATATTCTGTATCTCTATCTAAGATCCTATGTCTTGAAACTTGCAGTGGATCTAGTGAGATGTGTAGGTGATACATAGGTAGTGTACAATACTGTCCAATATAGCTGCATCTTACTGAAAAGTGGTTCTTCAGATGCCACACACTGAGACGCAGAGTAAACATGAAACTGAAGTCCGGTTTTAATGGGCAGAATAAAAGAGGTGCTACTTTTATTTTTATGAAGAAAGCGTTTTATTTAGTTTTGTTTTTTGCTGAGTGCAATATTATACGTTTCATCCATAGTACACCCTGTGAGTTGGAAAGGGTTGCACAAATTAATTTCCTGTTGGTGAGGAACTTTAATAAAATTCTCTGAATACATATAGTTTTCTTTTTTTACATTTGCTGTAGTATTTTGATCCCCTTTGTGTCACTGATTTAACGTTGAAGTAGCTGGGTGATATTACAACGGAATGTACCAGTTAATGGGCCTGTTATAACACAATACTTCACTGTTGTCTCCTTTAAAAGCTGCCCATGGGCTTTCACTTTGTTCTTTGATTTAGACGTCCTGCTTTATATTTTGCCCCGACATTAGCAGATATTGTCTATGCAATTCCAATGGCCTTGAATATTGTTCAGCCAAAAAGATGATGATCTGGTTTCAGATCAATTAGTTACTACCCTATTAGATACTTTTGCAATTGTCAGGTTTGAGTTGAATTTCTTACTTACAGAGTCTGATTTTAGAACATTATTTTCTTAGTTAGATAGCTCTGTTTGTGGAGGAATTGTATAAGATACAGTCGTTTTTCGGTCAATGTATCTGCCTGCATTAACTTTTAAAAATACACATTTATTAATGTTAAAGGGCCTCAAAGTCATAGAATAGACAGATTTGGCAAGAACGAAACCATACACATTTAGTTGTTGTCGTTTGAATGTTAGTCAACAACAATTAATGATGCAGTCTTGTATGGAATCAAAGGTATGCCATTTTATAAGGAGTGTCCTTTCTACCTCTTGAGTGAAACAGCTTGTGAAAAATGTGTACGATATTTCACTCAGCAGAAAACCATCTTAAATATACACACTTTTTGCACTGGGAGGCGTACAGCTTTTATTCTGTGCATCCCAGCTATGTTTTAAAATTTGTTTCCTGGAGCACAGTTTTTGATTTATTCTAGGGTGACGTCTCACAAAGTCTTATGAACAATCTATATTCACCAACAAGCCGGCTTGTTGTAGAGTAACATAAAATGTTTATCGAGGTGTCTATGGGAGGAGCTGTAAAAATTAAACACCTTATAAAAATATAGCGTCTTTTGGCATAACAGCTGACCTGAGATGAATAGTGAAACAAACCTTTTCCTTAAAAATCATGAATCCTTTTTTCGGTCTTCTTTAAACAGCTTTTAAAGTGTAGGGTTTTGCATCCCCAGAAGACAAAATTGGTGATGTTAAGATAGCAGGGCACCATTCTCACATATTTAATGACAGAAATAAACAAGCAGAAGATGGCCAGCTAATGTTCACCATGTCAAAGTTGTTGTGTTGCGTTCTTTGTAACGTATTCCGGGAAATTTTGATCTCCTTGAGCTTGACCACTTTTTTCAGAAATATGCACATTTTGCAGCAGTTGATTTTGTGCGACCAATCCATATTTACACATGAAAGCAGCCACTGCAGTCCGCGTGCTCTAGCAGCTCTTGTTATTTCTCATGTGATATGGTATGTGCTGAGCATTGTCTATTTTTAAAGATTACTTCTCCCGTGGTATGCTTTAGTTCCAAGCAGTGTTTGTGGTGAGTAATTTCTCACGTATTATGTATAAACTCCGAGCAGGGCAAGTCTGCGATGAATTAGAGCCTTATTATGGGGCTACTCAGGGGGAATCGAAGTACACAATATTTTATTTCTGGGACCTTCTGAACATTTTCTGTTTTGAATATCTTTGACACGTTATTCTTCTGATGCTGGTCTGTGTTGGATGTGCTCTTCATTGTTTGAAATTTCTTCTGTTCTCCAGTTCTATTACAAGCATTGGCGAAGTCAATAGGTCTTGCAGTGAAATTTACTGGTTTTGACAATATTTGTTTCTCCATGTATGGCTGTAGCTTGTTCAATGTACATAAGAGGATCCCTGTAAAGCAAATAAGTAAGGGGGAACCAGGGAAGAAACAAGGGAATATACAACAATCAACCCCTTACAAAATAATCAACATCATACATTCATTGATAATAAGTAGTGTCCCACAGAAGAGCAGTTGATTTCTTTTATTATCAAATGATACAAATCTTTGTTATCTCTTTTTTATATAAATATACACATAATTTATCACATACAATCAATTCAGCATGTACAATATTCTTTGTAGTTCATATCAGGCAAGAGAGCTACCATCTAATCAAGAGAAAACCATCATTTCGGTACATGTCTCCACAACAAACATCAACAAAGAAAAGAAAAACATATAGTAAAAACTTAACACAATGACAAAGACTCACAGTATTACCATTGACTCAAACAGAAGACACCATTACAAATCACATAAAATATTTCAAATATACAATACACAATTAACACAATTGCGCCGACGCGCGTTTCGGAACAGCCATGTACCATCCTTCATCAGGACGCTGATTTCATATGATGCTTGGAATTCAGAAATACATTCTGTCCAACATTTTAATGTGACAGTATTCAGATACATTCGGGGCTCCATAAGATATATATACCAAACTTTTTAGAGGCTATTCAGAATCCCAGGCGCTAGTAAGTGTCGACGATGCTCCAAAAGTGCATATCGAATTCAAAACCATGTAAACTTCAACTCAAGTTAGCATCTCTGTGTAGATCACAAAAAAATCCTTCGTTCATAATTTTATTTCATTCTTCTGTAGGTCCTTTTAGACACATAATCCCGCTTTCTCTTCTGTTATCCTCTGAGTATCCTGGGGTGTGCCCATCTCCGGTCCCGGAACCTTGCTCTAGGTAGAAATCTCCCCTTGAGTTTGTTCTTTTTCTTAATTCCTATTTTAGTCACTGAATTAGACTTTCAGGTGTACTGATGCACGACCGGAACAGACAACACCCGCTCCCTTACACGGAACTGGACTGCACTGCCTCTAAAAAGTTTGGTATATATATCTTACGGAGCCCCGAATGTATCTGAATACTTTCACGTTAAAATGTTGGACAGAATGTATTTCTGAATTCCAAGCATCATATGAATTTAGTGCCCTGAAGAAGCATGGTACATGGCATTTCCGAAACGCGCGTCGGCGCAATTGTGTTAATTGTGTATTGTATATTTGAAATATGTTTTGTTATTTGCAATGGTGTCTTCTGTTTGAGTCAATGGTAATACTGTAAGTCTTTGTCATTGTGCTACGTTTTTACTATGTGTTTTTCTTTTCTTTGTTGATGTTTGTTGTGGAGACATGTACAGAAATTATGTTTTTCTCCTGATTAGATTGTGGCTCTCTTGTCTGATATGAATTACAAAGAATATTGTACATGCTGAATTGATTGTATGTGATAAATAATGTGTATATTTATATTTAAAAAAAGAGATAACAACGATTTTTATCATTTGATAATAAAATAAATTAACTGCTCTTCTGTGGGACACTACTTATTATCAATGAATGTATGATGTTGATTATTTTGTAAGGGGTTGATTGTTGTATATTTCCCTGGCTGTAGCTTGTTCGCACAAAGGTGCAACAGCCATTTTGTATAGATTTTTATTAAAGCAAAATGAAAAACAGTCCAAGAGGGCTGCCACATGGCGGCCATCTTTGAATGATTACCTTATAAGATGGCCATTTTGCTTCCATACACAATTGTTATAGCCATCTTTGAATGAATTTCTTAAAGCGAAACAAAAAATCATTCAAAGATTGCCATTGTATGTGTACATGTGCAATCACAGCCATCTTTTTTCTCTAATTTTAATTTACTGCCATATCAGAATGGTGAATTAAAAAAGTAACGTATGTACAGAATCATAGATGCTGCTCATTGGAGAAAAAAAAGCAGCCTATTACCAGAGTGAAACTGCCATACCATCGCAAAATAATGGAACAAATGATGAGGGAAGCAAACAGCATCTAGGCTGGAGACGAGAATTTTTTTTACAGCAAAGGGGGCTTGTGGTGGCATTGAAAGTTGCTGAAAAGCAAGTAGCCCGATAGCAGTGTGCCAACCTCTCACAAAGAGAACAAGCACTGGCATAGCTAATAGGTCTTGCCTTTGAGACCTTAAAAGTGTTTGGCCATGCAGCACATCATCCTGGGTGCTTTACCGCCAGAGATTGTGATCTATACAATTACTACACTCTGGGTCATGCAGTGTGATTCAGGAATACATGCCAGCCTCAGGGAACATTTATGGGCACATTTCAAGGCTTTTTATTGCACAGACAGAAAGACAAGTGCCTTAATGCAAGTCAACAGCACTATAACATTCTGTGTACAACTGCATCACTAGAGTATTGTACAGCCTATGAAAAAAGCTGTGAAGTACTTTCTAATAGCATAGACGTCATATGCCTCCTCCCCCAGGCCCCTCTTCACCAGGGACCCGTCGCCAGAGATTTTTATTCAGAACACTGCTCGCACCATCCATTTAGCAGCAAGCACCCGGCCCTGCCTGCTATCCTAACCCCCTGGGTATAGGAGCACTGGACATAGCAACAAAACAAAATGCTCTCAATTGTCTGGTGGAGGGGAAATAATGAATAAACAGGGACGCGTTGGCATCAATTAAACATCATGCACTTCAAAACAAAAAAACAAACCTGGCCATGTGTAATGTAACTGGCTCTTCTGTAAAGCGCTCCAATACCTTCGGGTCAGTCAAGCTCACGCTCTAAAAAACATGCCCCCAAAAAGTAATCTGACCTTGTGTAATATAACTAGCATTCATGTAAAGCGCTCCGGTCGCTCGAGTTCACATTATATATTTAAAAATGTCTCACAGTCCCTGTGGAGCTGCTGTGAATGTGCTTTGAAATTAGAGCTCTGAGAGGAGGAGGACGACAGGAAGAGGCAGTGGGTTGGGCATGCAGTGACATGGGAAGAGGTGGAAGGGAAGAATGCTGCTCCAATTTGTCAGCTAGAGGGGAAATAATGAATAAACAGGGGCAAAGGTGGCATCCCTTAATCTCTGCGCACCTAAAAACAAAAATATGAATGTGACTTTGTGTAATGTAACTGACGCTTTTGTAAAGCGATTCAATAGCTTTGGCTCAGTCGAGTTTGCGCTCTATATAAATGCCCCCAAAATTTAATCTGACATTGTGTAATGTATCTAGCACTTATGTAAAGCTCTCCAACACCTTCGGGTCTCTCAGGGTATCATTATATAACCAAGTGTAAGAGAAAATGCAATGGAAGCTGCCCAAGCTTTCCCCTTAACTGTGCTGCAATGTTGGGATGCTGAAGGTCCGGTGACCGAGGCTCGCTAAAGCAATGCAGCGAAGCGAGAGGGGTATGGGGAAAATATTCGCACTTTAAAGTCAGATAAAATTAAAGAGGCGATTTTCAAAACAGCATCTGAAGCGTCTGACATTATACTATCCCTCCACTATACTTTTCAATCCAAATAACAGACTGACATGTCCACCACTCAGTATTAATTTCATATTTCACTATACTAATTCACCAGTAATCCATTATGGGTTCCGGAGTAGCGTGCTACTCGAAAAAGAACTTAAACACCACATCGGGAGTACAAGTACTATATAAATGCAAACCTTTTTCCCTCTTCTATCCCTCCACTATCCTTCTCAATCCAAATAACTGCCTAACGTATCCACCACTCAAATTACTTTCATATTTCACTATACTGATTCACCACTAATCCTTTATTGGTTCCTGAGTAGCGTGCAGCTCACCAAAAAAAGCGCTTCATCACCTCGTATGGGGTATATGCGCTATATAAATGGAATTACAATACAATACTTTTCATCTCAGTATTTGAACAGGATGTGAAGATTAAGTGACGAGCTCCAGTGCTGAACCACTGAAGACGGGTAAACAGTGACACAAGGAATTAAAGTAAAAATAGTCCCCCAAATGAACAAAGGAGCATAATGTTAACAGTAATTGGGAGGTGCTCTGTGGGAGGAAACCAAACGCAAAAAGGAAGGACAAAGAGGAAGGATTAACCACTAGCAAGCAAGCATTTTTGAATGACAATCGAAGGAATGAATAAAAAGGCAATGGGTGGGCTGTAAACCTACAGAGTGAATACAGTATGACTCGAAGAGACATCGCATGTGCTGCCTAGGCTCGACTTAAAAATGTAATTGATAGAAAATAAACCAGGGTTCAGGGGACAGAAATGAAGTGCAAGGACAGCCATGCACTACAATTGAGTGCTAAAGGAAAAATTAAAAAATAGTTCCTCCATGACTGCTATGGAAGGATACAAGTTAGACAATGAAAATGATACTTTAGGACAAAAACAAGCATTGTGAAAGTCAATAGGCCTCCCCCCTCGAACCAGTTATTTACTTACGTCTTTCTCATTGAAAAAACAATAATGCTAATGGAAGAAGTGTATGCCATGATAATAAGAGTTGATGAAAAATGGTTCCAGCGAAGGGGTCTTCCCTCTCGCGCAGGAGGACAAGGGAATCTGTTTTCTTTGAAAAAAGTATAAAGAAGAATTGTAAAATGAAAAGAGTGCTGTCGTAACTGTAACAAAGAAAGTACTGGGAAAGAAGCAGAATTATTTGGCAGTAAATGAAAGTAGAGCAATGTATTCCTTTAGTCTCTTTTCATCACCCACAGTAATATACACATCACAAAGGATGCTTTAGCATTTATTTATTTTTATCCTACACCAGCTCATATGCAGACATATGCAGAAGGCAAAACTCTGGATCTACGATTCCAAAAAAGTCTTAGCATAAAGGCTAAAGTCAATTACCGAATTGGATAGCTTAAAAAGTGGCTCATATTTGCAGATTGGGGCAGTTTTGAACTTGGACAGACATGCTGTTTAAGTGCTTTGAAAGGTATGGAAAACTGCGTGGATGTCTGCTTACTGCAAGCAATGCTTGTGGTAATATCAGGAAAATCATAAGAAAAAAAGACCCAGCAGGCTATAAAAGAGGCCCACGAACAGCCAAAAATGGCTGATACACTGACAGGTCAGCAGTGCTTAATGTGAGCTGGTGGTTTCCAGTGCTCTGCACCGGCACTTAATTAGCAACACCAGCACCTATGAATGTCAGCCACATTGTGGTGCTATTTGTCGTATATAGGGATGAACACAACAGTTGTTTATTCTGTTCATACAAAAAATCTGTAATACCTGCAGCCCACACCATTTTTAGGTCTCGCGTGCGTTGCAGCACAAAGCGCTGCTACGCCTCCGCGAGAGATTTTGAAAGAGAGGACTTTGAGAAGAGGGTTTCAAGCCCCGCTCCTCATTTCCATTGGCTGGCGTCACCGTTTATGATAAACGGTGGCCGGCCATTGGAAATGAGAGTTTTCTGTTCTCGCCCTTTGTCTCTAAGCCTTACTGGCTCGCCTGCTTCACGGCTGTCATGAAGCACTTTCTTATTTTTCTGGGACCATGTGTTTAAACACATGGCCCCATAAAGACAAGAGATCCCCATGCTCCGGCGCGATGCTCTTTTGCTTTTGGGACCGCGCTTGTTATTGAAGCAGCTGAGACTCAAGAGACCCAAATACCCCATGACCTGGTAGTGTCGCCATCTACAGGTTCAGGGTGGTCTGCACTGCGTGGTTTATCCTGAAATACTTTAATGCGATGATTTGCCAGATGAGACCAGGGCGAAGGGAGTGAGTAGTGAGGAAGGAAGGAGTATAAGAAGAGTATAATGTGGGCGGGTCCATGAGGTAAACTCAAATCACACGTGCGATTTGCAAAGCAGTTGAAAAACTGTAACTTTTTCTTTAGTGTGCTGAGACTCCAGGATCCGAGGCTGCATTGCATAGTGTGCAACCACTTAAGCAAAGCTGTACTTGCAGCGGTGACCAAGGGTGCAAAGATGCGTCAATATATTCCACACCATTGACCAGATGCCCAAAGCATTGCTGTGTGCGCAAACGCTCCGAATCAGAGTTTGCGACTCCAAACATGCCCGAATCCACCCTCCGTCTGGTTTCACCTGGCGGTCGGATTCCACGAAAGCCATGCCGGCGCTTGCGCTACCTCACTTGACTTTGCTAGGAGTGTTGGGGGCGTTTGCGCTCATCCCACACCATTACTCCGACGGCGCATTCGCAACACATTTTGGCGCAGTGATTTTGCACTTAAATGTTTAACGCCGCTATTGGTCATGCTAGTAGGCATTGGGTAGTACCGTCGGCGCACGCGCCCCTCCCCCACCCTCACCACCAGCACCACTATGATGCATCTCACGAGTATCTGCACTAAAGTTTAGTAAATCTCAACAGTCAACACTACTGTCGTGTAAAATCTGCGCAACAGCTGAATACACAATTTTGAGCCGCTTATATGATCCGGGGGCGGCCCATGGCGTCACCAGAGCTGCGCCAATGAGAGGCGCTAATGAAAGGCTACGGTTGTACACACACGTACATTTTATAAATTGCTATTGTCCGTGTTCTGCAAGTAAATAAACCTGTCATTTTGGAAATGGGAAGAAAGTCTGGACCTTGGGAGCTCGGACTCCTTGGCGCCGGAGGGGGTCAGCAAGAAGTGGATGCGTTTGTATGTTGTCAACAGAATCAAAGGCAAACACGTTTTCCTTGTAAACCAAATCTGGTGACTTTCACGCCTGGGAGCTCGTGTCCCAAGGCATCCATCGATCATGGCTCGTGCACACACGTCATTGGCCTGGATTACAAGTGGAAGCGCCCAGGACATTCTTTAAGGCTTCAGGGAGCCTCCTGGAGCCGCATGAAAAACGTTGATTTATTATCGTTTGCAGGTCTGCATCTCCGCTCGGTCTGTGCGCCTAGTTCAGTGGGTGGGGCTTCCTCAAGTCTGATGAGTTCAAATTCGTGCGGGGCCTACTCAGCATTTTATCCAATAGATATTGATAAAATGAGGTCCAATTTGTGGAGTAACCTGCTATAAAACTGAAGGCTGCTCTAAAGAGGAAGTATGTCCCAAAAGAACCAGAACACCATTTGTATAGCTTTAACTGAGAGCATTAAAATGTTATAAAATCAACATAATATAACAATGCTCCTAAAATATTAGCGTTTTAGAGTAATGGACACTTGTTATGCTTTGACTAATGGATAGACGGATCAAGGTTAACGTTCTTGAGCACACTGTGATCTTGGACAAATCACTAAGCTCTTCGTGCCTCAGTTCTCTTATCTGGAAAGGTTTGACGCCGCTGAAAGTGGCTGAACACCAGAATGAGGCAATATGTCAATAACTGGAATGTTATCTTTACAGATCACAGGCTGATCACCCAGGATCCCTGCCCTTTCGATGACAGCGGTATGGGCCCATAGCGGCTTTTGTTGTTTGTACACTGTCCCTTTCATTGTATGAGACCTCTATGAGCCTGGTCTACGACGAGCAAACTCTGCTTTGCATAATGCCACATATATCATCACAATATTATTATTTTTTTTTTTTTATAAGCATGTGATTCTGATAGTGTGCCTATGTTTTATGCATGTAAATGCCTAATGTTATCATTTATCACTAATGCATAATGTTGCAGTTTTATATAGGAAACCTAGGGCCTAATTTATAATTTGGGCACAGCCTGTCATTCCGCTGGGGGGGGGGGGCGATGGAGTAAATGACTCCTTGCCAAATGCGGAGGGGTCGCCCACTAAATTTATAAATGACTGCCAAATAGGCAGTCATTAATAATGCATTGACAGGAACTGCTGTCACAGTGGTTCCTGCCAATGTATTTCACTGTTTGGTGCAGGATGTGTTAGTTTTCATTTATTATAAAAAAAAAAAAATCTCATAATGGGATTTACCTTTTACAAATAAAAAAGTAACTTTGCCCTTGCCATGTGAGCCATCCTATGGTGTCATCTCTCATGGCGATAGGGCAATTTTTTACATTTTACTGTTCTTCATAACTAGGGTTTGCCTGGCGGTGATAGACAGTAAAATAAAATGGCTATATATCTACCCATCCTATATATTTCTCCGACGGCCCTTACTCCGTCGAGCCGTCGGAGAGGTTTGGCTATGGTGCAGACGGACTACTCACAGACATAGCCAAACCTATGGTCCGCCCACATCAAAATCGGGTGGGCTAACCATTATGTTGGCAGTATGTATACTCAAGTTATGTATCACCAACATATAATTCGGCCCCTAGATTGTCTTTATGTGACCTTATATTCATCAGATTTTTTTACATTATTGTTCTGATCACACATCATGATCACAAGAACATCTTCTCACACAGCTGTATGAGAACCGATATATAAAAGGCACTGTGCTTTGTCTGTGGCAATGAGGTCTGATCTTCCAGAGAGGAACAGCTCCAAGGACATTTGGCATTTCCCCAGATGTGGCCCGATAATGGGCTAGATGCAGAGCGCAGCCTTTGTTTAAGGTATGCGATTGATATATCTCATCATTCCTAGTAGCGTATTTTCTAGCTACCACTTGTGAGTGTTCGGGCATGTATTGAACACATTTAACCCTCAATAATGCTTACTTTCTTCATTCTACGCTCTGCCTCACTCTCACTCACACGCATTCCCCGCATCTGCAAAAGCAAAACTGGAGGTCGCCCATTCTCCTACCTCGCACCCAAGACATGGAACGACCTCCCTCAACACATCAGAGCCTCTTACTCACTTCTTGAGTTCCGCAAGAAGCAGAAGACCTCGCTCTTCGGATAAGCACCATGGGGACCTCACACCGATACTCCTGCCCAAGCTCCTGGATACCCACTCGGGTGATTAGTGTGCTATGCAAATCAATATACTATAGTATTGCATTCTGTTCACTTTACTTATGTGCGCCAGTCCTAATTTGTTTATGATTTTTTTGTATATCATTTTCCTATATATATACTGCACTAGTTTGCCGTTTGACATACTAGTCCAGATGTCTTGCATGTGAGCTGCCTTAGAGAGTGGACAGAGAGGAACTCGCCAATAGCCTGTCTACTCTCTGGCAGGGCTGATTGTCCATCCCAAAATGGGCCCTTCTTCAGGTAAGCCTTGAGGAAAGGTCTTTGGACCTCTGTCAGTTTCTTTCATAGTGGTAGAAAGACCTGCACTTGCTGAGGGCCAAGAGGAATCTACCAGGCGTGACCGAAATCCGTGACATGCAACATGCTGGTTAAAATACACATTTTCAGGGAATTTCTCTATGTTTATCGAAACCAGTATTGTCAATACCACACACAGCTTCACTGGCTACTAACATTTGTAGAACGTTCATCAAACTGCTGCAATATTGAGAAAACCTAAGTGAACTTTTGAAAAAATTAGAAAAATACCATTGGACCTGTAAGTCTTTACCGCAAAATGTTTGGAACAGACAAAACTGAGCAAAAAGGATTCTGCACAAATCTTGTTACTTACAGAATAAAGAGATCCTGCTAAAAATATAAAATAAACAATGCAGTGCATTACGCAGGGACAATTGTTGTCTGTAGGTGCACTCTGCTGCTTGTATCACTATATCAAACACACAATTTCCAACTAGGGTTCAAGTGCTGAGCTTCATTAGACAGTGCAAAGTCCTCATTAACAGCCTTGTCATAAACGCCTTCTCAATAAGCCCCCTTTTTAGGTCGAGCCTAGGCAGCGCGCAAGCGCTGTCTGCATGACCTGTTAGCTCCTCTATAGGCTTTTGGCATGCCCATGAATTACCATTTGTTCGTTGTTGTGCCATTTAGACATACAGGGTTTTTATTGGTGCATTTGGTTTGATTCACCTGCCTTTGCTGGCTTGGGTCACGCCCAGGCGATTTCACTCATTGTTTGCTTGCGTTGGCCATCCCAATACGTCCGCAGTTCCTCCTGGTCATCCTGATCTGCCTTTTTATTTTGTAGATTATCAAAATCCTTTTAGGCTTTCAGTCCGTTTCACAGAGCAATGCTCTGTTGGCACCTGCATAGTGGCAATTTCTGTCCAGGAGCTGTTGAGCTATGCCAATAGCTCTAACTCAAAAAAATGCGAGACCTATTGCATTTCTAATGCTTGTTATACCTTTGGGGCCTGGAATAGGGTGAATTGTCACAGTTGCAGGAGTTTGATAATTAGTAGTTGTGTTTATATTGTAATTTAGACTGCTGGCAGGAGCAATGGGTGATGCGAGCTGAAGTAGCCTCCTGACGAGAGTCCTGGCACTTATCTTTTTTTTTTTTTACCAGCTAAGCATTGCCTGTCAGACCGGCTGGTTGGGCACTGTCTGGTTGTCTTTTAGGCCAGTCAGACACTGTTTGCATTGTGGAAACATTCTCGCGTTTGTTTAGAAGTTGAGAAAGCCATCCGTGTTGTGAGACTTTAGAGAAGGAAGTGACTCACTGCTGGAGCGATGTCCACGCGGGCCCCAAATTTGTACTCTAGGGAGAATGTGGTCTCCCAAGGACTCCGGACATCCTCTTTCAATGGATGTCACCTCTGTGGCCTCTTATCTCTCAGCCCATGCGCTTGTGACAGCAGCAGCAGCGCCCTGCCTTCGCCAGGCCTTGTCCTGGACACAGGTGGCGCAGATAAAGCGGTGGTCTCGCGGCAGGATGTCGCATTGCGAGAGCGGGACTGTGGCCTGCAGCCACCCCGTGAACAGGGCAGGGCTCGTGGTTAATGAGAGGGACACAGGCCACTTCTGCAAACCTGTTACTGGCAGCACAGCGTGCCCAACCCCCACTGCCAGCAACACACTGAGGGAAATGGGGCAACAGCTTATGTTGTCAGCTTAGCCCTACGTTCTTTTTACCGTATTGTCTTCTATAATTTATTGTGACAGCACAAGCTACAGCTGAGCAATAGCACAACACACATATAGAACAAGTATAGCAAGGACACCAGGGTATGCACTAGGGCTGGGCGGACTTTGCGTAGTGCCACTAGGCAGAATTTTGAAAACAATTGTGGAAAACGAGCGCACGTCCTGAGTAGGGCTGGGCGGACTTTGCCTAGCGTAACTACGCACAATTTTGAAAGAAATTGTGGAAAACGAGCGCATATCCTGAGGGACCGTGTGCCCGAGACTGGGGTCCCTTGTGCTTGGGCAGGCTCCCCGATCTTCCCGGCCTGGCTGCGTTGAGAAGCAGGGACCGGCCCCGGGCCTCCTGAGTTTCGGTCAGGGCCTGGGAGCCCACGTCCTGCGGCCTGCCAAGTGTCCATCTGCCCGGGACAAGGGTCCCTGGTGCAGAGCCCCGGAGCCCTGCAAGGGCAGGCGGAAGCCCTACCGCTATGGCTCGGAGTGGGCAGCTGGGAGTCCTTTCGGTCCCGGCCATCTGGTCGCACCTTTCCCTCGGCCATCTGGTCGCACGCAATGCTTTCCAATGGGGCAACCAAATGGCCGGGCTGCCCTGGAAGTCCCGATGGGGGCTCATTCGCCTCCCCGATACCAGGCAGGGCTCCAGGAGGTCGGCTGCGTCCGGGCCTAGGGTCCCCTCCGTCACTTGGTGCGCACGGTTTACGAGAAAGGGGGGTAGCCTTCCTCCAGATTACTAGGGGCAGGGTATGCCGGGACGCCCCTCCTGGGGATGGCGGTTCTCAGGCGGGGACCAGATGGGCTAAGCCCGGACGACACTTCCCTGGGTCGTCCGGTGCTCCCTCCTCCATCCCACGGCGCGGCAAAGTGCCTGGGACGGGCTCCATGGGTCCCCCGGGCCCCGGTAGCTCCTGCGGGCCTCCCATGCCTGAGGCCCAGCGTGGGGTTTACGAGCCCCACCCAAGCCCTGCAGCCCCGAAGCCCTGCAGCCCTGCAGCCCCGGAGCCCTGGAGCCCTGAAGCCCCGAAGCCCTGCAGCCCCGAGCCCCGGAGCCCTGCAGCCCCGGAGCCCTCCAGCCCCCGAGCCCTGCAGCTCCCGTGCCCTGCAGCCCCCGAGCCCTGCAAGGGCAGGCTGGAGCCCTACCGCGAAGGCTCAGGGCGGGCAAATTGGCGTAATTTCAGTCCCGGCCATCTGGTCGCACCTCACCCCTCGGCCATCTGGTCACGATCAATGCTTTCCAATGGGGCGACCAGATGGCCGGGCCGGCCTGGAAGTCCCGATGAGGGCGCATTTGCCTCCCGGATCCCAGCCAGGGCTCCAGGAGGTCGGGTGCGTCCGGGCCTAGGGTCCCCTCCATCACTCGGTGCGCACATTTACCAGAAAGGGGGTTAGCCTTCCTCCGGATTACTAGGGGCAGGGTATGCCGGGACGCCCCTCCTGGGGATGGCTGTTCTCAGGCGGGGACCAGATGGGCTAAGCCCGGACGACACTTACCCGGGCGTCCGGTGCTCCCTCCTCCAGCCCACGGCGAGGCAAAGTGCCCGGGACGGGCTCCATGGGTCTCCGGGGCGTCCGGGCCCCGGGAGCTCCTGCGGGCCTCCCATGCCTGAGGCCCAGCGTGGGGTCTATGAGCCCCCCCGAGCCCTGCAGCCCCGAAGCCCTGCAGCCCTGGAGCCCTCCAGCCCTGCAGCCCCGGAGCCCTGCAGCCCCGGAGCCCTGCAGCCCCGGAGCCCTGCAGCCCCGGAGCCCTGGAGCCCTGCAGCCCGGAGCCCTACAGCTCTCGAGCCCTGCAGCCTCCCGAACCCTGCAGCCCCCGAGCCCTGCGTGGGCAGGCGGGAACCCTAGCGCGAAGCCTCGGGGTTGGACAGATGGGAGTCCTTTCAGTCCCGGCCATCTGGTCGCACCTCTCCCCTCGGCCATCTGGTCACGCGCAATGCTTTCCATTGGGGCGACCAGATGGCCGGGCCAGCCTGGAAGTCCCTATGAGGGCACATTTGCCTCCCAGATACCAGCCAGGGCTCCAGGAGGTCGAGCACATTCTCGCCTAGGGTCCCCTAAGCCTCGCAGTGCCCGCGGGTTACAAGAAAGGGGGGTAGGCTTCCTCTGGATTACTAGGGGCAGGGTATGCCGGGACACCCCTCCTGGGGATGGCCGTTTTCAGGCGGACACCAGATGGGCTATGCCCGGGCAACACCTCCCTAGGCGTCCGGGGCTCCCTTCTCCGGCCCGCGGTGTATCAAAGTACCCGGGAAGGGCTCCATGGTTCCCAGGCAGACATCCCCCGGGCGTTTGGGCCCCGAGAGCTCCGGCGGTCCTTCCCCGGGCTTGAGTCCCAGCCGGGGTCCCCGAGCCCCCGGGAAGCAGAGCCCCTGAGCCCTGCGTGGGCAGGCGGGAACCCTAGAGCGAAGGCTCGGGGTTGGACAGATGGGAGTCCTTTCGGTCCCGGCCATCTGGTCGCACCTCTCCCCTCGGCCATCTGGTCGCGCGCAATGCTTTCCAATGGGGCGACCAGATGGCCGGGCCGGCCTGGAAGTCTCGATGAGGGTCCATTTGCCTCCCGGATCCCATCGAGGGCTTCAGGAGGTCGTGTACATTCGCGCCTTGGGTCCCCTCTGTCACCTCGTGTGCACGGATTACAAGAAAGGGGGGTAATTTTCCTCCGGATTACTAGGGAGAGGGTCAGTCAGACCTCCGTGAGGTCCGGCGATTCTGAAACAGGGGAAGGCAGAACTCGGGCATGCCCGCCGGGCCCCCAGGGGCCCGGGTACGCACCTGCCTCTCAGCCCCTTCGTGATGGTCCTTTCTCTCCGAGTTTGCTGGATCAGACCTCCGTGAGGTCCGGGGATCCTGAGACGGGGGAAGGCAGCACCAGGGCCCGCTTGATGCGGGCCCCCAGGGGCCCGCGTACGCACATCTGCCTCTCAGCCCCCTTCCCAATGGTTCTTTTTCTCTGAGTTTGCTAGGTCAGACCTCCGT
>NC_140579.1:541064577-541274577 GCF_964204655.1 Triturus cristatus
TTTGGTGACGGGTCGCGATGCTGTTTTCAATTGAGACCAATGAAGACTTGCTGCTTGAGACGACTGAAGAGGTGTCCGCTGGAATCCGAAGGTGGATTGAAGATGAAGAGGACCTGAAAATTGAAGGGACAGTGTTCAAAGTCACTTGCCAGTGACCGGTGGCCAGCAAGATGGATGACCACAGATGCCGCGTCGCTTCAGGTCGTCGATGGTGCTTTGTCTCTTCGCTCACGAGGTCCAGGAGGGATCGACGATGACCAGCAGCTGGATTCGGAGTATCCCACGACGTCTGCAACTGATGACGGTGTCGGCAACCGGATTGGAGCCAACAAGACTTGGCAACTGCAAGTCTCGTGTGGACTGAAGATAGTCGTGATGCAGACCAGCAAGGTCTGATGGACTTACCCAGCGAGGGTAAGTGAGGGCAGGCCCGGAGCAACCAGGAGAGCCCTTTGAATTGTTGAGAAAGTCTTCGGGGGACCCACTAGCCAACGGGCAAGTGATCGCGAAGACGCCGCCACAGGAAAAGTTTCACAGGAGTCCACGGTCACTCGGGACGGGGTAGGCCCCTGATTTGTGGAACAAGACCTGCAGGGGACTTGGGCCACAAATGGTCCAAAGCACAAGTTCGTAGAATGTTGTTTAGGGTTTGCACTCGAAATCAGTGCACGGTTCCTAGGTATTGCAGTTCCTCATCACTCGTGGGGTCCAGATGCCACAGGTTCGCTGGGGACTCAAAATGGCCGTCGAGAGGTCAGGAAATCTGCTTCTGGGGCCGCAGGGACTTCGTACTCCGGCGGGAGCGGTGAAGTTTGCAACCGTAGATTGAGGTTATAGGTGCCTGCCAAGCAGGGGAGTCACTCCTTGACTCCAAGGGAGATTCTTCAGTCTTCCAGAGATAGTGGAACGTCGAAGGGCCAGGATTCTTCTTTGTAGAGCGTCGTCCAGGGTAATCTGAATTGCATTGGCAATGCTTGCTATCTTATAGTGAAGATAGGGGAGGGACTAGCTCTATGACCACTCCTCTAGGAGGGTCAGGGTAGTGGGTGGTTACACCCACTTCCCTCTGTCCAGTTTCGCGCCAGAGCAGGGGCAGGTAGCCCCTGAACCGGTTTGAGCTGGCATATGCACAGAGCAGCCTACTGCTCCCCCAGTGCAGGACTTCAAAGCACTCTAAGAGTGCACCCACCCAGCTCCAATACACTGATTCCTGTCTGGGAGGTGGTGACACCTTCCTGTGACAGAATGCCTTTTGTTGGGCTTCCTCCACTGCGAGTTTCGGTCAGCAGCAGGAGGGCAGCCCAGTGTCTGTGCTGGTGGCATCCATTTTGTGATGCCAGGGCTCTAGGAGATTTCTACCATTTAGTACAGTGGGTACATGTCATCCCCTCTAGAATGGTGGGATCATACTCCCACACCAGTTACTGGTGTGGGGGTATGATTCCGAATTGTTTGACACCAAACACGACATGTTTTGATGCAGTCATTCCAAAGTTAGCATTTACCGCGAGGTTATAATGCACTTAAGAGTATAGGGTTTAACCGCATCCACAAACAGCAGCAGAGAATAGACTCTGCCAGCTGCAGAGGGGACCTGCTCATGCAGAAGCACCCCCTCACATAGTAAACCAAGCACCCTGCCCTCAGGATTGTTAGGGCCTGCAAGAGGGGTGGCTGTACCTATACCTCAGTGAGGAGTGCTAACACTACCTCACACAGGCTGCAGTAGCAGGCCTGTGGTGTCAGATTGAGAATGCTTCCCAGGGGTGGCATAATACATGCTGCAGCCCCTGGTAGGCATGTGAAGTACCAATGCCCTAGGTACCTAAGGTACCATATTCTAGGGGCTCATAAGGTACCACAGTGTCCAATCACTAGTGCATCTAATATGCACACCAAGTTGTTTAGAGAGATCAGTGAGACTGGGGCCCTGATTAGCAGGGACCCAGCCAGACTATAGCCAGAAACCAGGGTATACATCAGAAAAAAAGTGGGGGCAACATAAGTGCAGATCCTACTCTCCTACACAACCCCCCCCCCTAACGCAGGGACATTAAACTAACCTTGACCAGTTGAGTCTTCATGTTCTAAGTGGAAATACCTCGATAGTCCATCTGCATTGGCATGTTGGGTCCCAGGTCTATGTTCCACTGTATAGTCCATCCCCTGTAGGGAAATGGACCACCTGAGCAGTTTAGGATTTTCACCTTTCATCTGTTTGAGCCATAGGAGAAGCTTATGGTCAGTCTGAACTATGAAGTGAGTGCCAAACAAGTATGGCCTCAGCTTCTTCAGGGCCCACACCACAGCAAAGGCCTCCCTCTCAATAGCTGACCAACGTTTCTCTCTAGGGGTCAGCCTTCTGCTTATGAAAGCTACTGGCTGGTCTTGACCTTCATCATTAAGTTGAGGCAGTACAGCTCCAACACCCAGCTCTGAAGCATCTGTTTGAACAATGAACTTCTTTTTGTAATCTGGACTCTGTAAGATGGGGGCAGTGCACATTGCCTGCTTGAGGTCATCAAATGCCTTTTGACAGCTAGCTGTCCACTGAACCTTTTTTGGCATTTTCTTGGAGGTCAGATCATTTAAGGGGGTCACTATAGATCCATATCCCTTAACAAACCTCCTGTAATGCCCAGTCAGGCCCAAGAAGGCTCTCACCTGTGTCTGGGTGGTTGGAGCTACCCATTCCATTATGGTCTGGATCTTGCTCTGCAATGGTTGAACCTGGCCTCCACCTACAAGGTGGCCCAGGTACACAACCTGACTCTGCCCTATCTGGCGCTTAGTGGCCTTGATAGTGAGGCCTGCTTTCTGCAGGGCCTCCAGTACATTCCTGAGGTGGACCAGGTGATCCTGCCAGGTGGAACTAAAGACAGCAATATCATCAAGATAAGCTGAGCAATAGGTTTCCAAACCAGTCAGGACTTTATTCACCAACCTCTGAAATGTGGCAGGTGCATTCTTCAAACCAAAGGACATTACCACAAAGTGATAGTGCCCACCAGGGGTCGAAAATGCTGTTTTAGCCTTGGCATCATGGTGTTTTCCAGGCGCACCCTGCAGTCACTTTCCTGCTTTCCCGCTTGCTTGGCGAGCAGGACGGACGCCGCATTTTTCTTGCTCTGCACTTTGTTCCAGCCCGGCTTGACTGGTCAGTGGCGCCGGGGGCAAGCTGGGAGCTGGGAGCTTAGCCTTGCAGGACGGCCACAGGACGGTTAATTCTTGGAGTTACGTGCGCGAGGGTCCAGGCGAAGGTCCAGGCTCTTCCAGCTGGGACTCCATTACTTTTTTCCTCCCTCCATTCTCCGTCCTGTGCCTGGATGATTGAGGTGTTCAAAGAGACTGGGCTGACCGAGAGAGGAGGCAAGTACGAACTTTTACGCTTTTAAACACGCCTAAAATACGCCAAAGACGCCAAGACGCTATTATTGTTTTCTTCTTTTGAAGCACCTTGGGGACGTGTGAGCAGGAGAGTGCTCTCCCTACTGGGGGGTACATAGTGTTGTGCCCGGGGTCTCCGTGTAGGCGTCCCAACTAGGATTGGGCCCAGCCTGCGGAGCCTCAGTGTGCCCTGCTCCAGCTCTTCCTCCCCCCGTTTCTGGCGGTTAGGTTATTAAGAGGTGAAGACAAGAGGGGAAAACACACAAATCTATAGAAACCAGCATGGGCAAATCAAATGGCATAGGCTCCAGATCAAAACCATTGACGAGGGGGCAGTCAAGGCTGGAACCCACAGTGCAATCACCAACTTTAAGTTCACACCCCTTAAACAAATCGATCAGCAAATTTTTTATGCCAGCAGCCTTAACAACAGCAATGCCCGCAATGCCCGCAACACCTACAACAACAACAATAATAACAATAACACCAACAATACCAACGCCTAAGTTAAAAACGTCAGTATCTTCACCGTTACCAGCATTCGTGGAGCCCGCCGAAAAACAACAAGGAAAAAGCATGTTATACATCAGGGCACTAGTACACTCAACACCACAAACCGCTAATGGCTCGAGTGGCGATATAGGAAACATGGATTATGACTATGACAAATGGCACTCTAATGAGTCCTGTATTAGATTGGAGAAGGACGAATTGGAGCTGGGAGACTCCGAAGTCTTTGAAACTGCGGTACGGCCCGTACGCCTGGGCACGCAAGAGACAAGGCAAGGAGCCTCAGATCCCCCTTTGTTAGGGGAGACAGAGCAAGCCTCAGAGGGGCAGGCGCCCCAAGAAATTTTGGAAATCTCATCGGTTGTGGAGCATATTGAAGCTCCGAGAAGGGCACAGGAGGAATCACATCAGGGGAGACTAGAAGTCTTGGAAATATCCTCAACACTGGTCCAAACAAAAAACGACACTCTAGAAGTGTGTGCTGAAGCCGTAATAACACCGCATCCATTAATAATGCAAAGCTTCGCCTCGGACCAAAATCCATATATGTCGTTGGAGGGGCAGAAAGCGATTAGTGCTACGGGAAATCAGGACCTCCTCCACTCTACCATTGAATCAAAATGCACATCACATAATGGATGTATGAATCAAAACTCCCTGCTATCCTCTATAAATTCCACATTGACAACAACCATTAATGCACTTACTTGGCAAACGCAAAAACTTGAAACCCAAATGGACATAATACAGGCTCTTGCAGTAGCCATGGCTAATATAGAAACCAAAATCAATCATTTAGACAAAAAGATGGAGTTGTTCAGGTTGCAACCAAACGCCAGGTGTTCCTGCCTCCCAATTGTGGAAAAACTTAGCACATTGCCGGAAGTGCTAACATCAATTATAAAAGAGTTAAAGCAAAGGCAAGAGGCAACCATAGCTCAGAGCACGCAAAGAGAAGCTGATGGGCCCGCAAAAAATGTTACTTCAGAAATTAAGTCTAGTTCGGCAGCACCCACAATCCTCCCAAATGGATCAGACACTGAAGTTGAAGGGGGTATCGTATACGATTATGAGAGGAAAGCTGGCATAATAGAAACCGACGAATATCCAACGAAGTACACAAATTTTGTGTGTGGGCTCACCATCGCTTGCTCAGCAATCATTGGCAGCCTCCAGCCAAACTAAAACATCGTTTGAGGGATCCACAAATCAAGAGAGCTCACATGGCAATAATAGTGGGGCCATAAATTTAGAGCACACTGCAGATTTGAGCAAAAACTCTTCGAAAAGTGCAAAGAAACGCCTGAAAAAACAGGCTAAAAACCTGAAAAAACAAAAAAAGGCAAGGGCAGAGCAACAGGCCGTGAGAGAACTTATTGACGCTGGAATTAAAAAAACATTGGCAGCACAAGCGCCTACTAATAAGAACCTGGAACCACAGAAACTATACCCGATCTTCCAAAGGGAAAACCGGGTAAAACATCATACTAAATCAAATGATCTTACAATCGATCAGATACCTCAAATAGTTTCGCATGGAGCAGCAAATAACAACGAGGAAAAGCGATCACAGCACAAACCAAATGAACCCTTGCAATTGGCCGATACAGGCTGCCTGACTAGGGTACAGCACGAAGAAAGCTCAATAATAGCTCAGCAGACTAGATCAAATAGAACAGTGACAGCATGTAAATCAATGAGTAGTAGCGTGCTTCAAGAAACTACTAACAAGCAGGATGTTCTCCCAACAAACAGACGTCAATTGGACACACATTCTCTTGCAGTTAATCCACTAGTACAAGAGCATATGGAGGCGAAGAACAACATAGTCATCTTTACACCAGAATATACATCACGTGGAAGTATGGACATATTAAATCGGTCAAATATTCTACAAATCTTCCACCACATCCCAGAACTTTCTACCATCTCTAGTGAAGACCTAATTCAAGTCCAATTTAAAATCCTGGACAATAACACAACCAGAGAATCAACAATACTAAAATGGATTGATGATTCGTTTGTTCAAAAAATCATGAAAGAAAAAGAAATGTTCGCACACTGGGGGATTAACGTTCATATTGTAGAGGAAGAAAAATACCCATTTATGCTAAAAAGCGGTCACCAAAAAAGCTCATCATAGAGCCTACGAAAGTCCATCTTAAAAGGGACAAAACATGTCCCTCGTACAACAGCATTTTCCAACATAAAAATACAATTCCAGACCGACTCCCTCCAAACAAAGCGTATGTGCACCTAGCACACAAGGTAAAGGACACATGAATAATAGACTTGGCAATACTTTAAAAATAATATCATGGAATATCCATGGGCTAAAAGCTTCTTTACAGAATAAAGAAGCCTTTGAATTCTTGCAGTCAGGTGATCTGTTATGTTTGCAAGAAACTTGGTCGCTTACTCCGACGACCATACCAGCCTTTACGGAAATCCAACAGCCCGCAAGAAAGCATAACATATTTGGAAGACCGTCAGGGGGTCTATCTATATATACACGGATCAGCAGTAATATAGAAATAATACCTCTATTAAACACGGTCATGGCTCAGGTAGTCCTAGTACAGGGACTGAAACTAAACGGACGCCCAATTAAGATTATTGTCACGAATATCTATTTTAATCCCATAAAGGCACCCAGACACACTGAAATGAAACTACTAGTGGATACCCTAGAGGATCTACTGAGTAGCCGACCTAATTGCGGTATCATAATCGTCGGAGACTTCAATACGAAAAACCTTGGAACAAACTTAGAAGAAGCATTGCCTCTCGATAAGGCTGGAGTGACGATGAACAACTTCTTAAACACACATAGTCTGAAATCAATACAAATGTTCTCCAAAACCAAATTGGCCCCAAGCAATGATACACAGGGCCATTCTAAATCACCAATTGACTATATGTTCATATGTGGCCGTCTCTTTGGGCAAGTAACAGAATCTCAAAAACCTTTCATTCCATCCAGCGACCACTTTCCACTCGCCATTTCTATTACTCTAAACACTGCCCGCCTTCAGTCCACCAGCACCTTGGGCAACACTAATGGAGAGGAAATATATGTCTTGCCAAGGAGGTTAAAATGGACAAAAATAGATACAGCAGCATTAACGTGGTGGAAAAATAATTGGCCTGGTATAGCCGAACATTTCATGACAGGCAATATTAATGCAAACTGGACCAAACTAACGTCCGAAGTATATCAACTCCTGAAAGGCAAGAAACATCATTCTCACTTTATAGAAACCTCTGGTCGCCAATTTCAGCAAAAATGTGAAAAAGTGGAGCAAAGTAAAAAGCTTCTCAGAACTGCAACACAGCTTTATAAGCAAAATAGAAATCATGCAACTTATCAAAACCAACTTCTAGCAAAGAAAAACCATAGGAAAAATGTATGGAATAATAAAAGAAAACAACAAGAACTAGAGTGGCTACATATTTTTTCCTTGTTAAAATCAAACAAACAGGCAGAATTTTGGACACATATCAACAAATTATTTGGGCAAGGCCATGATAGGTGCAATACGATCGCTTGCGAAACATGGATAAACCATATAAAAACATTATACTGTGTTGCACAAAATTTTTCACCTGTGCATAGCCAAGAACAGTCCTTTCTGCTATTCTGCCCGAAAACTCCACTAGCAGCCATTGAAGACACATCTGGACAGGCAGTGGCAAGGATTGCATCAAATATGGAGACTTTCTGAAACGTCACATCTGTAGGGAAACGTGTGAAAAAAGTTCTAACAAGTATTCGAAAAGATGGGGCACCTGGCCCCAGTGGGTTACCTGGTCAACTGTTTAAAGAAGATTGCGACTTTTGGAGTAGTTTACTAACGCCACTCTACCATCACTGCTTAGCAAACTCCACAATCCCAGAGTCTTGGAAAGGATCTCTATTACAACCTATCTACAAAAAGGCCAGTACTGGGGATCCCGCAAACTACAGGCTGATAGCCCTTCTGGACATTGAAGCCAAAGGATACGCCAGTCTTTTACTACAAGATCTCCAGACGTGGGCCAACGAAAACGAAATCCTTCCAAGATGCCAAAATGGCTTTAGACCTGGAGCATCCACAATGGATAACATCATAACATTGGCTTACATGATAGAACAAACAACACAAAAAAAGTCTCTTCCTTTATTTGCATGCTTTGTGGACTACTCCGCAGCCTTTGATGGAGTCAATCGTGGCCTGTTGTGGCAGAAATTACATGGCTGGGGGATACCAGAGACCCTTTTAAAGGCAGTAATTAGCCTTTATACTGGAACCTGGGTTCGGGTGAAAACCTCAAGAAATTCTGCCACCAAAATGATCTTTACAGACCGTGGCCTAAAACAAGGTTGCGTATTGGCACCTCTGCTTTTCAACCTATATACAGCAGATTTGGCTAAAACAATTTTCAACGCAAACTTTTTATCTCCGAAAATTGGCTTTGATAAATTTCCTTTGGTACAATATGCAGACGACATGGTATTACTGGATCATACAAAAGGAGGCATGCAAAGGTTATTGGACGCATTAAATCGCTATAACAACAAGAATGATTTAAGAGCAAATGCAGGCAAAACGAAGGTAATTATATTTGGTAAGTATGCTAACAAACTCGGCCACTACTGGAGGTTGGGCAACTTGAAGATATCAACAGTACCCAAGTATAATTACCTAGGGGTATGGCTGATGAGCAATGGGAAACCAACCGCTCACCTTACCTCAGCCAAAACAAAGGCCAAGGCAGTAATGTTTGCTTTGTGTAAGCTTAATGCTAAACTAAACAGCCCGACAACAAAACCCATCAGAAAAGTTATACGGGCTAAACTGCTGCCCTCAATTACATATGGCCAGTTAGCATTTCCAACTGCTCTTGTCAACAGCCTTGAACACATTAACTGCCGAGCGTATAAGCGAATCTTCCAGATCCCATTACACACACGTAATGTCCTGGTGCGACTGGAATTCGGGCTGAATAAGCAAAATTATGAACACTGTGCAACGTTTGTGCGGTATCATCGAGGAGTTTGTGCTGCTACCCCCAATACTCTGAAGTCAACTCTGAAAGTGATCTTCATTCAATCTAACAACTCATGGAGCAATGGCCTGAAAATTGCCTGCACTGTACTACATCTCGATATGACTAAACTGCAGAACTTAACCCACCTGCCAGGCACATTAAAATCCATACTAAAGAAGCAGGTTAGGGCACTCTCTAAGGAAGAAGACATGAAAGAGCTGACTAGATCTAAAAGCAACATCGGATTCCTCATTACCTCCTACGAAGGTCGGCAATGGCAAGCATACCTTGACGCTGCACTAAATAAGTCCATCTTAAGGCAAATTCTAATAGCAAGGCTCATGGTATTGCCGATAAAAGACATCAACAGGCAATGGAAAACACTAGAGACGATTGCCAACTGCAGACTATGTAACCAGCATGTTGAATCTATGGTACATTTGGTCTGTATATGCAATTGCCTAACACATGCACGTCACACTTTCTTAAGACCATTGTTTTTTAAATATGGGACACGTAACTGCAAGGATGCTATGACTCTCTTGTTTAGTCTGGAGCTACCTATGGAACTAGCTAGGTTTGCTAAATTTGTGTATAAGGTAAAAGTCTGTCTAAATAACGCATCTCGCATCCTAGAATCTTAAGACTGCACCTCGGGCATGTCTAGACTTGATTTGTATGTTGCGACAAGACGCACTTAACACTTATTGAATCTATATTTTACTTCTTAAATAGGTCTTTGAATGTTCTATCCACATGAATTTCTCTGTATCGTCACGCTCTTGCTCAGGGGGACAGATGCCCTGGTGCTATCTTAACTTGATATACGAGTTATTCTATTTTTTTTTTTTTTTAAATTGACGATTTTATTTTTTTTCTTTTAGAATTTACTGACTAGATTTGTAGTATTTAACTGTGTCTATTGTAGTAACTACGTTTTTGTATATTGTATTGGAGATATTTTTGTAACAATTTTTGTTAATTGATACAATAAATTTTTTACTTACTTACTTACTTACCTTGGCATCATCAGCTAACTTGATTTGCCAATAGCCTGCTGTAAGGTCAAATGTACTGAGATACTTGGCTGAGGCCAAAGTGCCTATTAGTTCATCTGCCCTTGGTATTGGGTAGGCATCAGTCCTGGTGACTGCATTGAGGCCTCTGTAGTCAACACAAAACCTCCTCTCTTTCTTACCACCCTGGGTGTGAGGTTTTGGCACAAGGACTACTGGGCTAGCCCAAGGGCTATCTGAGGGCTCAATAACACCTAGCTCCACCATTTTCTGGACTTCAGTCCTGATACAATCCCTGACATGGTCAGGTTGCCTGTAGATTTTACTCTTTACAGGCAGACTGTCTCCAGTGTCCACCTCATGGGTGCACCAGGAAGTCTGACTTGGGGTCAGGCTAAACATATGTCTAAACTGATGTAGCACTTGTCTACATTCAGTTTGCTGATGTTCAGTGAGGCTGCTTGCCAAAGCAACACCATCAACTGATTCATCATCAGGGTTCTGTGAGAGCAGGTCAGGGAGAGGGTCACTCTCCTCCTCCTGGTCCTCATCAGTTGCCATGAGCAAGCTCATGTCAGCCCTGTCCACATATGGCTTAAGTCTGTTGACATGGAGCACCCTAAGGGGGCTCCTGGGAGTGCCAAGATCTACCAAGTAGGTGACCTCTCCCTTTTTCTCAACATTTGTCCTGGAGAGCTGCTGGGGCCACAGGCTCAAACACCCACACTTTCTGGCCTGGCTGGTAAACAGTCAGGACAGCCTTTTGGTCATGCCAAGCTTTTTGTAATTCTTGGCTTGCCTCAAGGTTTTTAGTGGCCTTCTTCATATACTCTGCCATCCGGGAGCGGAGACCAAGTACATAGTCCATCACATCCTGTTTGGTAGGTTTGAGAGGTAACTCCCATCCATCCTTCACCAAACATAATGGTCCTCTAACAGGGTGCCCAAACAGAAGTTCAAAAGGGCTGTAGCCAACCCCCTTCTGTGGAACCTCCCTGTATGCAAACAGAAGGCAGGGAAGTAAAAGGTCCCATTTTCGCCTAAGCTTTTCTGGGAGGCCTTTAATCATCCCCTTTAGGGTTTTGTTGAATCTCTCAACTAACCCATTGCATTGTGGGTGATAGGGAGTAGTGAATTTGTAGTTGACACCACACTCCTTCCACATTGCAGTTAGATATCCTGACATAAAGTTAGAACCTCTGTCAGAAATGACCTCCTTAGGGAAACCCACTCTGGAGAAGACTCCAATGAGGGCTCTTGCTACCACAGGAGCTGTGGTAGTCCTTAGGGGTATAGCTTCTGGGTACCTGGTGGCATGATCCACTACCACCAGTATAAATCTGTGCCCAGATGCAGTTGGTGGGTCAAGGGGACCAACAATGTCAATCCCTACCCTTTCAAAGGGAACCCCCACCACAGGTAGTGGTATCAGGGGGGCCTTTGTTGTGCCACCTGACTTGCCACTGGCTTGGCAAGTGACACAGGAGCGACAAAACTCCTTGGTGTGTTCAGACATGTGTGGCCAATGAAAATGTGGTACAAGCCTGTTCCAGGTCTTGTTTTGGCCCAAGTGTCCTGCTAATGGGATGTCATGTGCTAGGGTCAAGAGGAACCCCCTAAACTTCTGAGGTATTACCAACCTCCTGGTGGCTCCAGGGGTAGGATCTCTGGCCTCAGAATATAGGAGCCCCTCATCCCAATAAACCTTATGGGACCCACTAGCACTCCCAGCAGCCTCAGCAGCAGCCTGCTGTCTGAGGGGTTCAAGAGTGGGGCAGCACTGTTGCTCTTTGCTCAGATCTTCCCTGGAAGGTCCCCCTGCCCCCAAGAACTCAACCTGACCAGGCTCAAGTTCCTCTGGGGCAGTTCCTTCTTCAGGATCTGCTTCTCCTCCCTCAGGAGGGGAATCTGAGATCTGAGACAGAGGGGAAGGCCCAGCCTTAACCCTACTGCTTGGGTAGCATCTGGTCCATAGTTTCAGGATCCAGAGCTGGTCCAGCTTTATGCATTTTGGCTTGTGACCTGGTCACAGCAAATACCTCTGCAGGTATGCCCAACATCTCAGCATGAGTCCATAATTCTACTTCAGACCAGGTTGAAGTCTCCAGATCATTGCCCAACAAACATTCGACAGGGAGGTCTGCACTGACTGCTACCTTTTTGAGGCCAGTTACCCCTCCCCAGGAGAAACTCACAACTGCCAGGCTATGGTTGGTCCTGGTGTTGCTTGCATTGGTTACCTGGTACATTTCACCCAGGATGATCTGTGTAGGGTCCACTAGATCCTCTGCCACCATGGTGACACTAGCACCTGTGTCCCTAAATGCCAAAGCCTGTTTGCCATTTATGATAGGTTTGCTTGGCTCACCTAGAGTCCTTGAGATTGTCTGGTGAAGCCTCTAAAGTTACTGTGCAACACTCATTATTGATTCAAACAACTTTGACAATTCAGCCTTATTTAACTCGAGGGTTTCGAGAGTTTTTTGTTAACCAGATTTAGATTAAACATTTTTCATCATCTGGTTACCTTTCCCAAAATTAATACCTGGGAAAAATGTCTTCAAGTTTGTCCCTGCGATGAGACTTCCCCTCAAACCACAATTCACATAACACTGTTCTGCAAATTCTACCAGGATTTGAGGAAACAGTGGCTTATTCCAATTTTAAAAATTTGGGGTCTTCGCAGGTGCCGCTCTGCATTTCTTGCCCTTCAATATCTAGATGCTGAACCTTTTGCCAAATCTATAGCCACATTTTTTAAACTAATTGTTAGGCACAGACAGAACCTTGACTAAATACAGGTTGTTCTTTCCTCTTTAAAAGTTTTTGGGAAATGTGCGAACGCCTTCAGTGTCTGTCTCTTGTCTTAAAATTGCGGTACTCATTTTTTAAATGTTTTTAACTGTTGTTTTTAAGCCTACCGCCGCTTTGTTGTGATTGCACTAAGCACTTTCATATACTCTACCTCGAACTTCTGTTGGCAGAGCATATACTTTAAGAAAATGTCTTCACCTGGGGGTAGATTGAGAAAAATGTATTGTGCTTAAATGAATTTGTTATCTGTATGACATTTTTAGGATGGTTATATGTCTCTGAAATGATTAGATTTTTTAACTGTAAATACGCTGTGCTTTTATGGCTGTTTCTTTTTACAACCGTATAAAGCTTGTTTTGAATTTGAATTTGAATTTGATAGGCTGCTGTTTGTACTTGCCCAGATTACTGGGGCTCACTAGGAAGGACATATCAAGGTCTCCCTCACAAACTAGCAATGCCTGTGTTCGTACTCTGACTAGGCTAGAGTCCACATCGGAACCCAGGGTCAACCCTACTACACCCTTATTCTGAGTATTACCTCCACCAATGACTGCACTAGGGGGAACAGTTGCCTTAGGGGCTGGAGTGGTGGTGGTTTGGTCTTTGGACTTGGTACAATCAGAAGTCCAGTGCCCTTTCTGTTTACAGAATTTGCACCAGGGCTTCTTTCGGCCTTTTCCTTTTGCAGATTATTGCCTCCCCACCAAATGCAGATTTTTGGGGCCCTTGTGAAGACTTCTGGTCTTTAGATTTATCCCCACCTTTATCTGAGCCTTTAGGATCTTGCTTCTTAGCGTCACCACCTTGGTTCTGGTTTTTCTGCCTCACCCTGTTCTGACCCATTTGTCTGCCTTCTTTAACAATTCTTGGGGAGAGGTCAGATCAGAGTCCACCAGGTACTGATGCAACAACTGGTTCTGGCAATTATTAAGGATCTGCTCTCTCATTATAAGATTATACAATCCCTTAAAGTCAGTTACTCTACTACCAACCAGCCAACTTTCTAGAGCCTTGGTTGCACAATCAACAAAGTCAGTCCAATCCTGAGTCTGTGCTTTCTGGGTGTCTCTGAACTTCAACCTGTACTGTTCAGTGGTTAAGCCAAACCCATCTATCAAAGCACTCTTCAGGGCTTCATAATCATTAGCATCCTCTTCTCTAACAGTGAGGAGCTTGTCTCTACCTTTATCTGAAAAGGAGAGCCACAAGATTGCTGCCCACTGTGTCTGGGGGACCTGTTGAACTCTACAGGCCCTCTCCATAGCAGTTATCCATTTGTGGATATCATCCCCACTCTGGTAGGGAGGAACAACCTTGGACAGGTTCCTATGGTCTGGAATGTAATCTCTGCCTTTAGGGACACTGTTGCTGCCACCAGGGGTATCTAACCCCTCCTTCTTAGAAGCTCTTTGGAGCTCAAAGGCTTCCCTATCTAAGGCCAATTGCCTGGTTCTGAGGGCAAGCCTAGCTTCCTCATACTGGAGCATCTTGAACCTTCTGTCAGAGGAGGTCTCTCTGGGATAGTGTGAGTTTCTCTGTGGAACAGATTCTCTTCCAGAGTGGTATGAATGGTCAGAGTCCCTTGAGGGGGACCTAGGCCTTTCTCCCACTCTGTCAGTTCTCTTAAGGAGAATTCCTCTGTTCTGTTCTGTTCAGACCTTTCTGGGTCTGGCCCTTCAATCACAGACTCCAGGTCATCTTGATTTTCATCATCAGACCCAGAGACTATGGTTGACCCACTCCCTGATGCAGACCCACTAGCTCCTAGAGCTAGTTTCAGATCATCTGCTACTAACAGATCTATCAGGTGTTGTGAGGAGGGACTCCTGCCCACCCTCAGTTGTCTTTCAAAGCATAAGGCCTTCAGGTCAGTGTAGGCTATGTCTTTGTACTGAGATGGGGTGGACCCACTGGCTCCACCTTGGTGAGACATACTAGTGTTGTGCAGTGTTGTACTACCTACACTAGTTGAGGCCTACTGAACCTAGCTTGAGCTGTAGCAAGGGTGTGCTTGTCCCTTCACAAACAGCTCTAAGTTCAGTAGAACTTATTGATACTAGCTTGATTTTATATGTACCTTGAGTACCTTTAGTGGTTTTCAGTCAGTAATTCAAATAGAGATTTTCTGGTAAAACAATGGCAAGCTGGAATCCCACAAGCTGCCCACCAACGTGAGAAGTTGGCCTGGCATATGCTGGTCACTAGTTTTAGTGGCCACCTTGCACCAGTCCAATTCGACTCTTATGGTAGATAGGTTTAACACAACCTTTTAAAGAAAGTTATCCTAGTGGTAGCTGTGGAGAGCAGCCTTCAGGCTAAGTCTCTGAGGAATGTAAAGCAGCTTGTTTTACCTTATAATCTCTTGAATTACCAAATGAAAAGACACCACACAGGTATATATATCAAATATATATGTATTTATTTCTAGACACACTCTACTAATCTCTTTATGAGATTAGAAGCCAGGTAAACATTCAAATGTCAACAGTTCTCAATAAATTAAGCACAAATATGGCTGGAGCCCTAGGGGCGTACCAGACCATATACTAAAACAATGGGTTAACAAAGTCGACTTGCAAAATGACAAAGCCTAGGGCCTTGGGAATCGCTGGGGCTTTACTACTGCAGTGTTAGCAGGTAAGTAACAAGCCCACGGGAGACGCGTGCAGTGTCTAAACACAGCCGCGGGTTTCCTATAGGTTACAATGGAGCAAGTCGCGGTTTGTATTTTAACGTTTTAGGGCACTTCGAAGAAGTCAACAAGCAAGCCACTTACAGGGTAAGTATTTCGAGGGCCAACACACACTTGGACACCAAAGTGCACGAGTTACCTCACCCAGGGAAGCCGGGTGCTTAGGTGTCTTTTGGTGTCGGGTCCCGATGCTGTTTTCAATGGAGACCAATGAAGACTTGCTGCTTGAGACGACTGAAGAGGTGTCCGCTGGAATCCGAAGGTGAATTGAAGATGAAGAGGACCTGAAAATTGAAGGGACAGTGTTCAAAGTCACTTGCCAGTGACCGGTGGCCAGCAAGATGGAGGACCACAGATGTTGCGTCGCTTCAGGTCGTCGATGGTGCTTTGTCTCTTCGCTCACGGGGTCCAGGAGGGATCGACGATGACCAGCAGCTGGATTCAGAGTGTCCCACGACTTCTGCAGCTGATGACGGTGTCGGCAACCGGATTGGAGCCAACAAGCCTTGGCAACTGCAAGTCTCGTGTGGACTGAAGATAGTCGGTGATGCAGACCAGCAAGGTCTGATGGACTTACCCAGCGAGGGTAAGTGAGGGCAGGCCCGGAGCAACCAGGAGAGTCCTTTGAATTGTTGAGAAAGTCTTCGGGCGACCCACTAGCCAATGGGCAAGTGATCGCGAAGACGCCGCCACAGGAAAAGTTTCACAGGAGCCCACGGTCACTCGGGACGGGGTAGGCCGCTGATTTTTGGAACAAGACCTGCTGGGGACTTGGGCCACAAATGGTCCATGGCACAAGTTCTTAGAACGTTGTTTAGGGTTTGCACTCGAAATCAGTGCATGGTTCCCAGGTATTGCAGTTCCTCGTCACTCGTGGGGTCCAGATGCCACAGCTTCGCTGGGGACTCAAAATGGCCGTCGAGAGGTCAGGAAATCCGCTTCTGGGGCCGCAGGGACTTCGGACTCCGGCAGGAGCGGTGAAGTTTGCAACCATTGATTGAGGTTATAGGTGCCTGCCAAGCAGGGGAGTCACTCCTTGATTCCAAGGGAGATTCATCAGTCTTCCAGAGATAGTGGAACGTCGAAGGGCCAGGATTCTTCTTTGTAGAGTGTCGTCCAGGGTAATCTGAATTGCATTGGCAATGCTTGCTATCTTATAGTGAAGATAGGGGAGGGACTAGCTCTATGACCACTCCTCTAGGAGGGTCAGGGTAGTGGGTGGTTACACCCACTTCCCTTTGTGCAGTTTCGCGCCAGAGCAGGGGCAGGTAGCCCCTGAACCGGTTTGAGCTGGCATTTGCACAGAGGAGCCTACTGCTCCCCCAGTGCAGGACTTCAAAGCACTCTAAGAGTGCACCCACCCAGCTCCAATACACTAAATCCTGTCTGGGAGGTGGTGACACCTCCCTGTGACAGGATGCCTTTTGTTGGGCTTCCTCCACTGCGAGTTTCGGTCAGCAGCAGGAGAGCAGCCCAGTGTCTGTGCTGGTGGCATCCATTTTGTGATGCCAGGGCTCTAGGAGATTTCTACCGTTTAGTACAGTGGGTACATGTCATCCCCTCTAGAAGGGTGGGATCATACTCCCACACCAGTTACTGGTGTGGGGGTATGATTCCAAGTTGTTTGACACCAAACACGACATGTTTTGATGCAGTCATTCCAAAGTTAGCATTTACCGTGAGGTTATAATGCACTTAAGAGTATAGGGTTTAACCGCATCCACAAACAGCAGCAGAGAATAGACTCTGCCAGCCGCAGAGGGTCCTGCTCATGCAGAAGCACCCCCTCACATAGTAAACCAAGCACCCTGCCCTCAGGATTGTTAGGGCCTGCAAGAGGGGTGGCTGATAGGTTTATATGTGTGTGTATGGTGAGATATAGGAACCTATACCTCAGTGAGGAGTGCTAACACTACCTCACACAGGCTGCAATAGCAGGCCTGTGGTGTCAGATTGAGAATGCTTCCCAGGGGTGGCATAATACATGCTGCAGCCCCTGGTAGGCCTGTGAAGTACCAATGCTCTAGGTACCTAAGGTACCATATACTAGGGGCTCATAAGGTACCACAGTATCCAATCACTAGTGCATCTAATATGCACACCAAGTTGTTTAGAGAGATCAGTGAGACTGGGGCCCTGATTAGCAGGGACCCAGCCAGACTATAGCCAGAAACCAGGGTATACATCAGAAAAAAAGTGGGGGCAACATAAGTGCAAATCCTACTCTCCTACAATCGCGAAGGCCCGAGGCGGGTGTTGACGCGATGTGATTACGGCCCAGTGCTCTGAATGTCAAAGTGAAGCGCGGGTAAACGCCGAGAGTAACTATGACTCTCTTAAGGTAGCCAAATGCCTCATCATCTAATTAGTGACGCGCATAAATGGATGAACGAGATTCCCACTGTCCCTACCTAATATCTAGCGAAACCACAGCCAAGGGAACGGGCTTGACAGAATCAGCAGGGAAAGAAGGCTCGTTGAGCTTGACTCTAGTCTGGCACTGTGATGAGACATGAGTGGTGTAGGATAAGTGGGAGACCCTCTGGCCGCCTGTGAAATACCGCTACTCTTATCGTTTTTTCACTTACCCGGTGAGGCAGGGGGGCGAGCCCCGTGGGGCTCTCGCTTCTGGCTCCAAGTGCCCGGCGCCCGCCGGGCACGACCCTTTCCGGGGACAGTGGCAGGTGGAGAGTTTGACTGGGGCGGTACACCTGTGAAACGATAACGCATGTGTCCTAAGGCGAGCTCAGGGAGGACAGAAACCTCCCGCGGAGCAGAAGGGCAAAAGCTCGCTTGATCTCGATTTTCGGTATGAATACAGACCGTGAAAGCGAGGCCTCACGATCCTTCTGACTTTTTGGGTTTCAAGCAGGTGTCAGAAAAGTTACCACAGGGATAACTGGCTTGTGGCGACCAAGCGTTCATAGCGACGTCGCTTTTTCATCCTTCGATGTCGGTTCTTCCTATCATTGTGAAGCAGAATTCACCAAGCGTTGGATTGTTCAACCACTAATAGGGAACGTGAGCTGGGTTTAGACCGTCGTGAGACAGGTTAGTTTTACCCTACTGATGATGTGTTGTTGCAATAGTAATCCTGCTCAGTACGAGAGGAACCGCAGGGTCAGACATTTGGTGTTTGTGCTTGGCTGAGGAGCCAATGGGGCGAAGCTACCATCTGTGAGATTATGACTGAACGCCACTAAGTCAGAATCCCCCCTAAACCGTAACGATACCGGAGTGCTGTGGAGCCTCAGTTGGCCTGGAATAGCCGGCCTCTCTCGGGGGGCCGGTGCGTAGAGCCGCTCGCTTGGGGACCGGAGCGCGGACGGAAGAGGGCCGCCTCCATCGCCCTTAGTGCACCGCATGTTCGTGGGGCACCCGGTGCTAAATCATTCGTAGACGAACTGATTCTGGATCAGTGTTTCGTAAGTAACAGAGCAGCTACCTCGCTGCGATCTATTGAAAGTCATCCTCTGAGCCAATATTTTGTCTCTCCGTGCGTGGGCGCCAGCAGACACCCTCCTCCACCACACCCAGGTGTGGGTCCCTCTGCCGCCGGGCCGCCGGGAGGGACGTGAAGGGGGTAACGTGGGCCTGCGGGAGGCTGCCTCCACCTCGTGCCCTCCGGCACGGGGGCCTCCCCCTCCCTGCTCCACCAGGGTGCGGGGATGGGGGCCACCATCCCTTGCGGGTCGGCAGGGTGAACAGATGGCCTGGGGCAGCCGGGCCTCCCCTTCCGGCTGCTCCCAGGAAAGTCGAGCAGAGGCGAGCAGCGGCAGCCCCGAGGAAGGAGCCTCCCGAGCTGCTGCCTCGCTGCGCCTGGCCACCCTCGCTGGACTGCAAGGGCGGCTGGGTACGGCACTCTCCCAGGCCATTCGGGCGCTGGGCCGTCCCGGGTCATCTGGTCGCCTGGCTGCATGACCAGATAGCCCTGCGGGCCAGGCGACCAGATGGCCCCGCGGGCCGGGTGACCAGATGGCCCCGCGGGCCGGGTGACCAGATGGCCCCGCGGGCCAGGTGACCAGATGCCCCTGCGGGCTGGGTGACCAGATGGCCCTGCAGGATGGTGGCCGGGCTAACTCCAACTTTTGTCCTTTTCCAAACTTCTGTAAGCCCCATAGGTGAGAAATATGGGCTCCCCGGGCAGGCCGTCGGGGAGGGGACGTGGCCTGGGCTTAACCCTCCTTGGTTCCAGCCGAGGGTCTGAGCGCTGGGGACCGGGGTTCCACTGGGGCCCGGGGAGGATCTCCCCGGCCTGGCTAGGGTTCAGACGCTGGAACCGGGCCCGGGACTTGTGCTCTGTCCGGCGGGCCCTGGGGTGCATGAGCCCCCCGTCCTGCAAGCCAACCGAGGGTCCGGGCGCTGGGGAAGGTTGTCCACCGGGGCCCGGGGAGGCTCTCCCCGGCCTGGCTAGGGTTCGGAAGCTGGGACCTGGCCCGGGGCTCGTGCTCTGTCCGGCAGGCCCCGGGGTGTGGGAGCCCCCCGTCCTGCAAGCCAGCTGAGGGTCTGGGCACTGGAGACAAGGGTCCACCGGGGCCCGGGAAGGCTCTTCCCGGCCTGGCTGCTTTCAGAAGCAGGGACCGGGCTGGTGAGCAGGGGTGGCTGGCTTTATCTGCTACGCTGGCGGAGCATAGTTTTCTGCCCACCTCTAGTATGCACCCCTCGAACACAGCATGAATAACACTTTTAGCAGCATTGTGCAAGCTCGTCCTTCTCTCTCTCCCTCTCACACATGGGCCCTGGACCCGACCTAAACGCACAGTCCTGTTATTCAGGAAACAGCTGAGATACACTTAGACAATCTCTTGGCGCTAGAATGTGAGTTTCAGTTCACCCTCTTATCTGCTGCTGCATAACCCGCTGTCAGTACAGCTCTGCTCCTGTGTGTGAAGTGAAAGGGGATGTGCTTGGCGCTACCTGAAAGAAATCGCACAAGAAAAGAAGGGACTACAGCGCTACATCTTGCCATACGACTCCAGGCACACCACGTGCTGTAATACAGCACCACACACACACACACAACAGAGACAGACTGATAGCAGCTGTGCAACAAGACAAGCTTCCCTCACACAAAAGGTACACTACAGTATGGACGTACCTGCTGCGCACACTTCCTTCAAAGTAGGTACGCTAGTACATGGACTACGGCGATGCCGGTCTCTGTCATCTTGTATCCGGGGCAGCAGTGCAGGCTTTCTTCATACACAAAACAGGCATGCAGCAGCTATGCAAACTGCTCCCAGTTTAGCAGAACAGGCAGTACACAAGATACAGCACTACAAGATTAATTGTCACACACAACAGATGCAGCACCAACCTCAACAGAGCAGTCTTGTCTTACTCATCATCATTTTCTTCGTAGCATCATTTATCCCAGGCACTTCAAGAAGATTAACCACTGGTCCCCCAGACTTGAAAACGAGGTGACCGCTCAGTGCTTTAACCCGACGATGCATTACCGCCATCAGTCAGTGCTTGAATCTGAAGATGCATAACTGCGTGAGCCTACACTTGAACCTGACAATGTATGACTGCATCAACTTTTGCTTCAACCTGACTATGCCTAACGGTGTCTGCAGAAACGTTTTAAGGCATGTACAAAGTGGGCCCTGGCCTAGGGCCCAGCCTTTCAGTGGGCCATCCTCCTTGATACAGCCACCTTTGTTCTGCAGAGTGTTGCCCTGATAACCTTGGATAATTTTGAAACAGGTTATTTTACACACCGTTTTCCTTTAATTTAATTTTAATGTGGTGATGTGTGGGAGTCTATTTCATTTTTCAGAGAAATGTTTTTCAACACTAGCAACATCCATAAAAAAAAGTTTATTTTAGATCAAAACAGGACCTCACAAACGAGAAATGGGTAGGGGTTACAAAGATCATTTACAATATTATTAGTGAGGTGCAGCTGTATATTCTAATATTGAAAACAGGCCATTATCCTTGAGTATTAAATGTCAACACATTTAGAATATGGACCAGTGCACGCCTGTGCACTTTCAGTGACCTGACATAAGAGGGCACGATAGAGCTGTAATTAGATCACGACCCAAAGCTGGTCAGAACAGGGGCCCCCAAATTTGGCTCAGGGACCCCGAAATACTTAAGATGTCCCTGGGTGTCTTACTACACTTGAACCTGACGATGCATGCCTGCATCAGCCTGTGCTTCAACCTGACAATGTATTACCACATCCGGCTGGGCTTGAACTGGATGATGCATAACCGAATCAGCCTATGCTTGAACCTGACTATACAGAACCGCGTCTAGCTACACTTGAACCTGAAGATGCAAGACTGCATCAGCTAGTGCATGAACCTGACGATGCATGACTGCATCAGCCTGTGCTTGAACCTGTCGATACATGACCGCATCAGCCAGTTCTTGAATCTGATGATGCATGACTGCATCAGCCTGTGCTTGAACCTGTCGATACATGACCGCATCAGCCAGTTCTTGAATCTGATGATGCATGACTGCATCAGCCTGTGCTTGAACCTGTCGATACATGACCGCATCAGCCAGTTCTTGAATCTGATGATGCATGACCACATCAGACTGTGCTTGAACCTGTCAATGCATAACTGCATCAGCCTATGCTTGAACCTGACTATACAGAACCGCATCTAGCTACACTTGAACCTGAAGATGCAAGACTGCATCAGCTAGTGCATGAACCTGACGATGCATGACCACATCGGCCAGTGCATTAGCCTGACGATGCATGACCGCATCGGCCAGTGCATGAACCTGTCGATGCATGACTGCATCAGCCTGTGCTTGAACCTGTCGATACATGACCGCATCAGCCAGTTCTTGAATCTGATGATGCATGACCACATCAGACTGTGCTTGAACCTGTCAATGCATAACTGCATCAGCCTATGCTTGAACCTGACTATACAGAACCGCATCTAGCTACACTTGAACCTGAAGATGCAAGACTGCATCAGCTAGTGCATGAACCTGACGATGCATGACCACATCGGCCAGTGCATTAGCCTGACGATGCATGACCGCATCGGCCAGTGCATGAACCTGTCGATGCATGACTGCATCAGCCTGTGCTTGAACCTGTCGATACATGACCGCATCAGCCAGTTCTTGAATCTGATGATGCATGACCACATCAGACTGTGCTTGAACCTGTCAATGCATAACTGCATCAGCCTATGCTTGAACCTGACTATACAGAACCGCATCTAGCTACACTTGAACCTGAAGATGCAAGACTGCATCAGCTAGTGCATGAACCTGACGATGCACGACCACATCGGCCAGTGCATTAGCCTGACGATGCATGACCGCATCGGCCAGTGCATGAACCTGTCGATGCATGACTGCATCAGCCTGTGCATGGACCTGAAGATGCATGACCGCATTATGCCAGCTTTGACGCATCTATTGCCCCTAGTGGATGTGTGGGTCCTGTTCAAGGAGCTGTGCACGTTCACAGAGATAGTGCATATCAAAATCAATCCTGCGCTCAACAGTATCTCATCTCTATACCCAATACATCTTCAGATGGATGAGTGATGTCAGATTTCTGGGAGCCTGCGTCCGATCCAAGCCCTGGTCAGCACTAAACTGCATATGAATCAGAAATGTCCTTAGAAATTAAATGTTCGGGTCAGATTCATCTCAACTCCATGTCACGGAGGGTTGTGATTTAAGAATATTGCACTGGGACTTAACAACCAGACTCTTGCTCAGCTGGAAAACTTTAGCTGGAAAACTTTAAGAAGGAATCAAACGTAACAAGCATCCTCTGTTGAAACATCGTAATAAATAAATAAACATATACACACGAGGGCCATTTACAGCACAAGCTGCAGTAGTGCAAGCATCTGTGACCTCCAGAGAACAGGTAATAAGCACACTGCACACATGTTGACAGGGTACAGAATGGGCATCATTAGTGCAAACGTCACTCACATTAGGCGCATCACAGACAGCAACAGTGCATCCTTCACTCACACAAAGCAAACATGCAACAGAGGTGGCAGCAGTTCAGTCTTCCCTTCCGCACAGAACACGTTTGCCAGAGGCATCAGGGGCTCCATCTGTGTGTTTTGTTCCCAATCAGTCCCATTCAAAAATGGCACTTCAGAGATTTTATTCTGGACTAACCTGGTGTCTCACCTTCCTTTGGTCAACACATGTTCACACTCAGAAAAGGTATGGAATATGCAGCACTAGTGCAGGCTGCTCAAGTGAGGAGTAGCAGTGGTGGTGAGACCCCTCCCCACCACCCACACACACAGTGGGCTACAGCACGCCTTTAGTCATTTGACACTGGTTTTGGAATATTAACATTTACGTGCGGGGAACTGTATTTTCTAGAAGAACAAAAGGATATGTTTGAAGCGATTCCTTTGCTATAGTGTTTCGAACGTTGCTACTACATAGATGCATCAAATAGCACGTCACACATTTACTCTGCATTTTTATAGAAAGCAGGAAGTGAAGAGGAGGGTGGAGAGCAGCATGGTAAACGGAGAACCGAGGCCTCTGGTAACATGCTGGTGCATTTATAAATAGAAAGTATAACAGAGAGTACTGTCGCTGTCCAGGTGAAGGCTCTTGATGAGGCTGGCACATGGCGTAGAAGCGCCTGACTTCCCTGTTCCGGCATTTTTTTGAAGGCGTCCTTGGGAAGTGCGCGTCATCAGAGCTGAGCGTGCAGAGGCGGCCCAGTGTCGGGTTTGGCCTGATGGATTGTGCGTACAGACCCTTCGAGGGACTTGTACGTGAGGTCAAGATTCTGAACGGAGTTATGGATTGTGTTTTAAGCCAGTGAATTTTCTCATGTTTTATGAAATGGCGTCTTTTAGCCCTAATTTAACCAGAGCAGTTACATTTAAAGCCTTTTGAATGTTTGAAATGTGTTTGTCCGAACACTGGCAGGAGGGCAGAGTCACTTTCCAGGCACTCGCTGACACTCATCTGACTCACATGAGGTGGATTTCAGCCACAAAGAGGAACAGTGCTTTTCTGAAGGGGTTTCCATTAGTAGAAGGAAGGTTGGCTGCCCACCGCTCCTCCTATCTAGGTGCTAAGACTGAAATCCGTGTCAAGAATTGCTTCTAGGTTCCTTTCTGTGCCTTTGATGGGACTTGTTTCTCTTGACAATGCGTGGTGTGACCCTGAACGTGCCTTCACTTGGGACAGAGCTAGGACGAGTATTTCTGTTTTTGAGCGTTTGGTTTAGGCTTTGTTGGCAGGTCCAATACTATACAGGTTGGAGGCTTTGAATGGGGCGTATCTATTATTGTCGCAGCAGGTATCATATTTCTGGGGCTGACAGGTAAGAGGGTCGACTGTGCCACATTTATGTCTGTCTTTTAGGGTCCAGCCACTGGCACGTTGATTCTATTAGCTCCATGTTACCCTTGCTAGGCCCCTGTAGGGAATATATTTGAGGATGTGTTATTGTCTCCTGTGGCGATTTGGTGTATTTGTGTGTCTGCTGCATAAGAGTGGAGGCGGTGGGCTGTGAGGCAGGCAGTGCGGAGGTTGACGCAATAAAGAGTGGGGTGAAGAGGGTAAAGCCTTCAAGCACTGTGCATGTGATAAAGCTGGGTGATAAGACTGGGCCCCAAATCTCACGTTTTGACTGCTGTTTGAGGGAAACCCCCCTAAAGACTGGAGATGAGATGTGGGCAGCCTATGGAGGTGGTGGAGGAGACGCATCTATGAGGAATTTTACTCTGCTCCTATCTGTGCCTTGCCTACTTTCTAAGTGTGTCGGACACCAACCTGAAGCTTAAACCTCTGAAGCGTTTGCTGCTATCTTCTGTGTATCTATTCTTTGCGTGTGTTGAAAGTGCGCACTGATCCTGATATTGTTTCCATTAGTTATTGTATCTGTTCTCTGCGTGTGTTGGAAGCTAGCAGTGCTGCTGGCATAGCTGCTACTTCCCGTGTATCTCTTTTCTACGTGTGCTGGAAGCTTTTACGTATTTTCTGCATTTCAGAAATGTACACTGTGCTGTAATTGCTGCTACTTGTGCTTTGCTAATCTGTTTATGTGCTAGAAGCCTTTGAGTAGATTACATTTCTGATCCCTTTTCTGTCTTTGCCATTAACTATCCTTTACAAGTTTTTTGCATGCGTCGGAAGCTTCCACTGCTGCTGTCGTTGTTGATACCTGTGCTTTGCCTGTTCTCTCTGTATGTTGGAAATCTGTGGGTAGTTTACCTTGCTGTTGCCTTTGCTGCCACTTGCAGTGTATTCGTTCTTTGCATTTGTTGAAAGCGTACCCCGCCATACTGCGAGTTGCTGTGTATGTGTTCTCTGTGTGGAAGCTTGCACTGCGATGGCTTACATATGCTGTGCATTTCTCTTCTGCCTGTGCTGGAAACTTGCAGTGCTGCTGCTACTTGTCTTTAACTTGTTCTGTCAGTGTGTCAGAAGCTTACACTGCGGCCACTGCTGCGGTTCCCTGTGCTTTGCCTGTTCTCTGTGTGTATGAAGCTTACAGTAGCTTACATTGCTGCAGCCTTTGCTACCACTTGCTGTGTATTTCTTCTCTGCATGTGGAAAGCTTGCATTGGTGCTGCCATCCCTGCCACCTGTGCTGTTTATGTTCTCAGTGTTTGTCAAAAGCCTGCATTACTCCTGCCACCTGCTGTGTATCTGTTATTTTCATGTGCTGGAAGCTAGGTTTGTGGTTTTTCCTGCCAACTGTGCTGTTCCTTTGCTCTACAGACGTTAGTGAAATCTGTGTGTTAGTGAAGCTTGCTGTGGAGGCTCCATACCAGGGGCTTCAGGGCGCAGTCTTGCCTCCTGCTAATCGCAGTTTATTGGCCCTTGCCTCTGCCATCAACTGATAATTAATTAGCAGTGATCATGGAAGCATGACTGCAAGTGTACAGCTCAGCCCTCTCAGCCTCTCCATAGTCCTGATGCCAGGAGGAGAAGGAGTGGGGCTGAGGCAGGATGCATCTACAGAGTGCTGTTTAAAGGGTTGAGAAACTGTTGGTGGATGTCTGGAATGCCAATGTCTGAGGGGCGCAATTCAACGACGATCCCCTCGTTGCGAGGGGAGTGAGTGGAGGAGTGAGTAAGGGGAGATTGAGATGGAGGGGCAGTGAATGAGGGGCATAGCTAACTATGGTGCAGCAGTTGCAGTTACACCACAGATTAGAGGCCTGAGGCATACACTGACTCCTATTAAAGCAGAGCACCTGTACACCAGAAGTTTAAAGAAGAGCCCCCTGTACATCAGCAGTTGTGAATAAGAGTCGTGAGTTATAAGGATGTGTTTGGTTCCTTGTTTTGTGTTTCTGAGTCTGCCGCTGGTCGTAGGAAACTCGAGATAATTCTAAGGTTATGGATGCACCCTAGATAACTTGCTGTTGCTGGCATACTGGAGGTAGTTCTTGGCATAAGGGCACTGTTAAGAATTTATGTATCAAATTTGATCGCACCCTTACCTTTCAACCATAAATTCAGGTTCTGACTGGTATGTGTTTTGGGCTGCTCCGAATTCCATGGATGCAAGGAAAACTCTAGTGCAAGCCTTGATCACATCCTGATTGGATTATGGCAATGTCATATACTTGGGTCTACCAGAATATCTGCTAAGCAGACTCCACGTAGTACACAGTTTGGTGGCCCGAGTCCTCCTGAACCTCCTTTCACTCATGCACAGATCTCCTTCCTGAAGGGTCTCCATTGGCTTCTCATAAAAAAAACAGATTCTCTTTAAAACTCTATTCCTTGTCCACAAAGCACTGCATGCCACTGGTTCTGGCTATCTGAGGGAGAGGATTAAAGATTATGTCCCCTTCAGAAACCTTTAGTCCTCCCTCGATCGACTGGCCAGAATCCCCAAGAAACATCGCACAAGAACCGGAGGCAGGTCCTTTTCCTACCTAGGACCTGTTGCCTGGAATACGCTTCCTTGGGAGTTACAGACCGCAAGCAATCTTTAAGAGAATGTTAAAAACATGGCTCTTCCAGCAAGAGTGATATATTGACCATGAGGTGCAGTCGGCCGGTAATTAGCACCGGGACACTCTTTGGAGTATCTGTGCGCGCTATAAATCCCATACATACATATATAAGAGAGTGCTCCCACCACAGATTAGAAGCCCTGATATACTGAAAGTGATTATTGGCATATGGAGACACCTACGCAACATGCTGGTGCTCAGAGAGGGTAACCACTGCATATTGGGGTGGGGGGGCCAGTTGGGGGGAAGCAAACCATTATAAAATGCTGGCTGTCGCATACTGTAGGTAATTTATGATATATGGTCACCCAAGGTGTATGGGCAGTATGAAGGGCAAAATTCTTTGTACTGACATATATGTAATTCTTGAATAAGGCATACATGCCAACATTTTAGAAGAGAAAAGGGGCTGTTTTCAAAAAAATAATCGGTAGAATGAGTTTCCCCCATTGAATTCTAATGGGTCTGAATTGGGTTATTGTCATTAATGGGACTTGCAAGTGTTCTGCTGCAGTATCGGATATTAGAAATGCAAATATAAGTTATTGTTTTTCTTACCTGTCACGATCACCAAGAAATCGTTATGGCAGGCAAAGAAAGTGTGATAAAAATGGTGCACACTGGCCTACAGGAGCAGGTTACTGGCAGTGCATAATCCGAGTCACATAGGACCTGTCACTGTCTGCAGAAGCCACCCATGAATCATGTTTCTGCATGCAGGAATCGGGAGGCGGGAGACTGGCCTTGAAATCGGTAGTCTCCCGCCTGAATCGGGAGGGTTGGCATGTATGATAAGGGGACACCCATGAAAAAATGTTGACACTGGCATACTGGAGGTAATTCTTTACACATATGGAGCTAAAAAGTGGTGTGAACTCATGCCAAGTGTTATGCTTCACCATGTTCAAAGATCGCCAGCCGCCACTACGGAAGAACCCTAGCTGGTCTGTGATGTGGTAGCCAGTCAGAGCCGAGATCAAGCCTCCAGCAATTAGTTAATGGAGCGTTTTGTGCTCAGGGCTCAAAGGTCGACACTTTCTGATGCATGTGTATCTGGGTAGAAAGATCAGCTTTTTATTATGACTTGAGGGAGAGATGGAGGCGGCAAGGGGGTGGAAGGAACAGAGCAATTCTGTAAGAAGTGCCAAGTCAGCAGAAGCCTGCAAACCTTTCCTTAAGGACAAGTGAAGCGCTGGAACAGCCAATGGAAACAGTTCTTTCTCAGTGCGGCTTCCTCGAGCCAGCCAGGCAGTATGTAATAACAGTCCGATCGTCTTGAGACAGAGATGGTTAATGGTATCGGGTGCATCTTAATGTCTAGAGAGATTAGAGATCAGCTTTCTAAATGTGTGCCTCAGTTGGGGGTGGGGAGGTTGGTTAACAGTTCATGGAGGAGCATGCGTGTGAGGGCCTCTTTAAGAAGGGTCCCACCGTGCAGGGCGGAAGTGCGTTGGCAGAACTGCATTGAGGTCAAGTCTTGAAATAGCACAGTATAAAATAGATGACATCGTCTAGGGGAAATTGGGGCTAGTGGCGGTTATTAAAGTCCAGTCTGTGGAAGTATATTGAAGCACAATTCTTGAGCTTCAGTGGGGCTTTTGTCATTCCCACTGCTGAAATAATAGGGAGTGCTGGTGGTCTGGAAGGTGGAGCGGTGTAGGCCACCCATTTCAGAGCAGTAGGGAGTTCTGTGGGTCAGTGCAGTGATGGAGCTGTGTGTGCTTCTGACTGCTGGAACAGCAGAGAACACGGTTTGACAACAGTGGTGGCTGGCACAAATCAGGGGTGGCTGAGGTGGTGGGGTGAGAGGGACGGTGGGGAAGCGGATGTAAAAAAGAAAGAAAAAAGTTCTTGCTGCGTCTCTCCTCCGTAGTCCCTCGCTCCAGCCGGAACAGGAAGCACACCCAGGCTCCCCATAGCCAATCACAATGCTGTGCAGCGTGTGATTGGTCTGAGCGCCGTGGTTCGGCACTCAGACAGGCAGTAGGATACAGTCTGGGTGGAGAACATGCAAAGTGTGCTTGAATTATTGGCCAGCCCAAGACAGCCAGCCAAACTTTCATGTGCACTTGCAGAGTGTGCCCACCACTCCTCCCCCTGCTCTAAGAGCAGAGAAGCCCTGTCCCGAAGAGACGCCACAGCAGGAAGAAATAAAATGATAATAACCGAGTTTTTATCATTTCATTTTTCCTTTATTTTACGGCAGAAAAGCAATGGGGCGACGCTCGTACGCCTTAGCGGAGGAGCCACCACTGTGTGTCAAGATTGAAGTGTTGAGGTGGAACTGTGTGTGATATCTGTGTTGTAATATTCGGGCGTACTGCAGGTGAGGACTACAGTGAAGTGTAGAAGTGGATCTAAGCGCCTCAACTGGGATAAAAGAGCAGTCTGCAAGTGAGCAATGGGGTTCACGGACCTTGCTGTCTATTTGTGGTCTCAGTGCTGCAGCAGGAGGTGATGCACTAATCATGAGCCAGGGTCCATTGACAGACCTTTGAGGCACACGGGTGCATCGTGGGACCAGTTCTTCCCCCACACCTTCTTAAGAAACATTTTAGACACTGGCAGGGATTCAAAGTAGGTGTGTCCACGTAGACAAGTAAGAGATCAACCTCTAAGGATGACCATGAGGACAGAAAAATAGAGACAGAAAGAGTGTAACTCCCAAAGTATCCAACAATAATGTCACGGCTGAAATGTGCAAGTATGTGCTTTTGGGGCACTGTTCTAAAGAGATTAATACGGGGGAGAGGGATTTTAAGAGCTAAAATCACAAAATCTCAGCAGAACAACACAAGGACGGATGCATAGAGCTGCTTTCAGAAGGTGTTATGTCTAGAAATTCAAGAGTAAGTCAGGAGTACTTCAATTATACATCTCACCTGCTTAAAAAAGAATCTTTAATGCATCGAAGAAAGGGAGGAGGAGAGTACTGGTACACTCTAGGGGGCGGTGTCTCCATCAACAGGAAGTACAGGGTCTCCAGCAGCAGGAAGTATTTTGTGAATGGATTCCCTTCCATAAGTACCGTTCCATACCTTCTTTGGAGTATGTGCCCAGATCTGTATACATTAGGGTATAGATTCATGCAAGTCCCTGTCCCAATTAACACTTCTTTTCATTACCATTACCATAGATCTTTCCCTCTTTAGAACAAAGTAATTTAGCACATTTATAGCTGAAAATCAAAATTAAACATTGCCTGAGAAGATTCACCCGTGGTTCCATTAAGCAATGCTGCTGCCTGGCCCTCAAACGCTGGGCAAAAATAATTTGTAAGTTCTCAGAAACAATTTGTTAGACTAATCTATGTTTCTCTGAAAATAGTTTTCTTGACGCATATATTGTTTATTGTTTAACTTTTTAAATAAATTCTTCTCCAATGCTGAAACTGATGTTAATTCTGATGTGCATAGTTTGACAAACGTCTACGTAAGGGAATTCCAAGCAATGGAGGTATAGTGACAAAAGAGAAAATGAACAATCAATTTAATAAAAACATTTTCTACATGGCTTTATACATTCACTCCTCACTATTTAGTCCACATAAGGAGTTTTACCCCAGAATCAAACTAGAGACTGTTTAGCTGTAAAGATACTGTTACAAATATTCAAAATGACATTCCAAACATGTCTTCGTCAAGGAAAGACAACTACCATTCAAAGTCGTTCGACAGTAACAGACAGGTTTTGCCCTTTTTGGAGTTCATAACTGGGGTGCCACATGCCTAAAGAACAGAGAAGCGCAAAGTGTGATGCATACCAAGAACTGAATGCCATGTGTGGGGTGAAACCAAGTGGCAGATGATACCCATCCACTAGAATGTGTATTTTAACATTTTGGGGGGTAAACCTCCTTCAATCCCCACTTCATAGCCCCCCCCCCCCCCCCCCCCCGCTCGCATCCCCTGCTGCCCCTGGATCCTGCACCTTAGTCTGGAGGGCCGCGAGGGGGCTGCTAGCGCCTCATCTCTTTGCACTCCCGCAGCTCCTCATACCAAAGGCCCGGTCACAGTATAAGCAGAGCGACATAATTATTCTTAAAACAACGAAAATGTGTGGCATCCGAACGGAACGCAGATAGCACTATCATTTTTCACGAACTGAAATAATTTTTGAACTTTGGAAAACACATTTTTGCTTAAATAACATTCTAAAAATAGCAGAAGAACAATTCGACGCGACCCACAATAAGAGGTGTAATGGATGTTTGATTCGGAATGAAGAGGCTTTTTTATTAATTTTCATAAGTCATAAGCTGGAATTCTCTAGCTTTGCCAATGTGTTTGTTTTCTTCAAAAACAATTGCACTTTTTCCGCACGATGTTACAATTCGTGCCTGGAAATCCACCTTGGGTGCTTAGCTGTTCTTCCAAACTGTCTACGGTCGCTCCTACCTCTCGTCCTCCTTTGCATCTTGAAAGAGTCCCCCGAGACCGCGGCTTTGCTGGCGATATCCCAAGGCCTCAAACGAGCAAATGTCGCATTTCCCACTGAAGCGGTATCCTTTTTCGATAACCAACCCCGCCCTCCTGAACGGCAGGAGATGGCCTGGCAGCATCTGTCCCCCGGACACCCCACCCCCGTCGCCCAGAGTGTCCCAAGTCTGCGCTCTATTAATTTGAGGACAAGCAATATTGTGACAGTAGCGAGGAAGGATATTCTGTCTGGTACCAGTCCAATGAGAGGGGTGTCGGGGCTCTGAGAGCACGGTGCGTAGTACTTGTTTGCAGACTTCTCAGTAGAAAGTAAATATTGCACCGCACGCATCAGATAGCACAGTATAGAGTGGGCCACAGAGAACCCAATGGATGGCATAATATGCACATGCACCTGTGGTGACACCTGAGTGCGTGTGCATACATCATTCATTACACTGAGCCGCCATAGTGTCAAGGGGCGTGCATGTCATTGCCTCCTTTTTTTATTCTTACTTTTCCCAATACTGCACAACCTCAGCAAAAAGCCTTTTTTTTGCCAATGCTGTACAGCCTCGGTAAACAACATTGCCATGGCCAAGAGGTCGAAATGGTGAGAACAGTTGACTTTACCAATGCTTGTTTGTATTAGAAACCTGACAGCAGCGTGAAGAACAGTTCTTAGTGGAGCAAATCTGTTTTCTAGGAGGCGTTTGAGGAGAGCTTAGCTACAATCTAATCAAGAAATCAACGTAGCCTGAACTGCTAGTTTTAGATCATGTGCAGAGTGTGACATTTTTAAGCTTTTGAGTCTTGAAATATTGCAGACCTGGCCATTAGCTTGATAGTGTCCCTCAGTGCATAAGATAGCAGTAGAAAGACACCCACGGATTCACTATGGTAGCTATTTTGGGTGTATCACTAGCATTTGTAATGGTTTTGAACTAACATTGTTTAATTGTTCTGTCATATTATAGAGCAAGGAGACGACATTTAGGGCTTGATGTACTATTCCCATTTGCAAACTTGACATACTGTTTTCGCGGTAGCTGGTTTGCGAATGGTAATGCAATTTGTGATGGGACCTATGTACTAATAGTCTCCATTGCACATTGTCCATTCACAGTGTTTTTAAATGACCTGCCTGATGAATATGGAAATGTTTGCAGCAGGCTTAGAGCCCACTGGTAATATTTGCCGTGCTGTGAACATGTGACCTGCAGGCTATACAGGGATATCTGCCACAAATCCAGGGCTCCACTGTCATATCTTATTACAGTTTGAATCGGTCACCTGCAGGTTTTACACATGTTCTACAGAAGGCCATTTACCCTCCAAGAAGTTTTAAGACGATTCAAACATTTTACCGGAGTTTCCAATCAGATCTCTGCAGCAAGTGCTGTAACCACCTGAGGTTTTCTTGCCAGAGCCATACTCCAAGAGTTGCGGCTTACACATACACCTCAGCAGCAGGTGCCTTGTCTTCCTAAAACATGGTTACCATTGGGGCATAACTGCAAGAATGAGGTAAACAAGTGGTTTGCAGAAAAACCAAACACTGGCAAAGTCCATAGGTCTGGCTTGGCAAGCATGCAGTGCATTAATATTTATGTATTTATTTATTTATTTGCTATTTATTTACTTCAAACATGAAGTATGCGTAAAATTGGCTAACATATAAAAGTCAATGAAGTGACCCAACAGTCCCGTCACACCAGACCTGGCCTTCTTTGAGGTGGCTGTGCACATCTTATCAGGCACAATTCTATCACTCAGAGTTCAAGATAGCCAATGGATTAAGTTGTCTGAGCCATTGCCACATGTTGTATGCTTTGATGCGTGGAAGCAAAACATGAATGACTGCTGAATAGGCCAATGATTGAAGACAGCTTATCCAAAGCCACTGTGTGTATGTGTTTGTATTATGAATTTCTTTGAAAACATAAGGCTTGTTTGCACCTATATATGTTAAAAAAATAGTTCAACTGAGGAGTGTTTCTCTTTCTGGATTTTCTTTTAATCATAAATGGCAATACTATATGTTGGATGTGAAATATAAAAAACCTGTAGTGCGTTCTATATTATCCCATGAACTATTTCCATCACGTTCTTTCTGGCTAACTACCTATTTCCGCATCCCTCAGGCTCTACCCTTTTATATTCAGCATCTCATTTAGGAGCTAATCCTGGTACAGTAAATATGTTCTATGCATAGGACTATAGTTCTTCTAAAACAATAGCTACAAGTGGGGCTTTCTGGTCGCGCTTGACCAGGACAAATCCCCAAGTTCAGTCAGACCATGATGGATTGCAGGCCGGATACAGTAGTCAGGCAGAACACCGCACAGTACCTTGGATATGTCAAAAAATCAATGATGATGCAAGTTGCAGGGAAGGTGAGGCGCAGCAAAGGCAGGTGATGCATTGGTACCTTACTGCTGTGCAGGGTGGTTTGTGCATTGAAGCTTGGAGGCGGTGCGTTGCAAATAGGAGGTGAGGCATTGCTGTAGTGAGGCATTGGTTCCTGGAGGCAGTGCAGGGTTGTTGAGCTGCTATTACCCGGGAACGATGCGAGGTGCAGGGGAGGTTACATGTCATTTCAAGGTGCGATTCCTCGGTTCCATACTGCTGTGCGGTATTGATGATGAAGTTGGCAGTCAAGCCGCAAGGCTTCAGTGTCACGCTGTCGAGGTTGAACAACTGGGCCACAGCTGTGGTGTGGGAGTTGGAGTGGTGCATCACGGATGTCAGTGATGCTGTGCTCGGGGCTCCCGCAGTGGTGTTCTCCGCAGGCACTGCATCGTCGTCAGAGCCTGCATTGTAAGTTGTGGTCGTTACGTGGAGAAGGGACCACTGCTTCGGTGCAGGTGATTGTATGGCATCAGAATTGCAGACAGGTGCTGGTTCTGAAGTTGCTCAGTGTCTGTTTCTTCTTTACACATGGAAACTGACTTCCAGGGGCCCATGCACTGGAATTGGCACTACGTGGCAGGTAGGGCTCTCAGCAGATGAGCCCAGGGACTACAGGTTAGGTCGTTGATAGCCCTGAGACTTCCAACAGGAGGCAAGCTCAGCTCAAGCCCTTGTAGAAACTTTAGAAAGCAGAATGTCAAGATCAAAGTTCAGTCCTCTCACTTCCATGACAGAAGCAGCAGGCAACAGGCCAACAAGGCAAAGCAAACAGCCAAGTGGCAGTCCCTCCTCGAAGCCCAACAGCTCTTCTTCCTGGCAAAATATCCTTAGTCCAGAAGTGTTCCTTCTTAGGTGGTGTCATAGGTCCAGTACTTATGCCTATTCTGAAGTAGGGAGACTCCAAAGAAAAGGTGTTTGTAGTGTACAAGACCCTGCCTTCCTGGCTCCAGACACACTACAGGAAGTGGAGACTTTTTTGTGTCTGGATAGGCACAGCTCTCTTCAGGTGAGTGCCAGTTCCTCACCACACTCTAGCTCAGGAAGGCTGTCAGCCTGGTGATGGGTCATCAGGATATGCAGGACACACCTCAGCTTCCTTTATGTGTGACCGTCTACAGTCAATTCACAAAGCCCAACTGCCATCCAACCCAGACCAGTATTCTAGGGACAGGCAGAGGCATAGAATGTTTGAGTAAGAAAATGCTGACTTTCTAAAAGTGGCATTTTCAGACCAGTAATTTGAAAACCATCTTCACTAAAAGGTGTGTTTTTAAATCGTGAGTCCAGAGACACCAAACTCCAATTTTCTATCTACTCCCAATTGGACAAAGCACTGATACGATGTCACCAGACAGCTCCAATGCTAGGCTATGGGTGCTGGAGAGGAAAGATGAGGTGTGTGATATGTAGACGGAGGAGGTGAGGGGAGAAAAAGGGTGCATATGTCTAACACAGAGTAACATTGCAGAAGTGATTGAGACACTGAAGACCACTGTCCCTTCCGCAGGCCTCAGTAATGTTAAATTCACAGTCTCACAATATCAGAACAGAAACATTAATTGTGGAAAACAAAATCATTGTTGTTACCCGTTTATCTTAAACTGGGAAACGTCCTTTTTAACAAAGGCTTTTGTATGGATAGCCTTTACAACGAATCCGGCACCATGATGGCGTTATTAGTACGCCCGTCTTTATGCTGAACCATTTGCTAGAACGAATGGCATCTCAACACATTTCAGTACAATGAACTCCACTCTTTACCACAAAGCTAGACGAGGGCAGGGGTGGGTTATTCCCTGTTGTTGGATTTAGGGCTCAGGGCTGGGGAAAGAGCAGTTTTAGGGCTATTGATGCGGAGAATGGGGTGGTTTTAGGACTACAGGTGTGGGAGGGGGGTCGCGCCCTGTCGTCGTATTTAAGCCTCAGGGCTGGGGAAGGGGCCGTTTTAGGCCTAACGAAGCTGCAAAAGTGGAGTTTTTAGGGCTAAGTTGTGGGGGGTGGGTTGGTGCGACTGCATGATCCATGGGCCTGAGGATATCCCAGAGGTGGCTAATGGCGACACCTGGGGGAATTGTGCTACGGCTCCTGCTTTTCTGCGGCAGACTGGCAGTGTCAGTCTATGTGCTGCATAATCCCGGGCCTGCCACTGTGGGACACAAATCCCCCCCTCCATCTGTCCACATGGAGGAGAACAGACAGAGAACAGTGAGCTGAAAGAGCCTCATATAGACGAAGGGGGGAGCGGTGCAGGGACACCTACCTGTTCGGAGGCCCAGAGCTGTCCTGGAAGCGGACTGTGAATGTCTCACATGCACATTGAGCTGAGGGCACTGAACGTTGGGCAGTGTAACTAAACAGTAAGGAAGGACTACATGTCCATTAACTGAACTGCGTATGAGCTTTGGACAGAAAATTGTCAGCAGAAGTTTAACACTAATCAACACATTTCCCCAAAGCGGCAATGAAAATTGGCTCATTTGGCTCTTACCCTATTTGAAAAAGTACATAGAAAAGTTTATTTGCATGCACGTTATTTTTAAACAATTACTGGCATGCAGGGGCGTAGCTTGGTCAGTAACATTGTGTGGGTGTGAGCTTCAGATTTTCCAACAATCAGGCTGGCATATAATGTTTAAATACATTATATGACAAGCAAGGTGCATGAGAGGGTACTAAGGGGCAGTGGAAAGGGAGAAGCATGCGGATTTGTACAAGTACTAAAGAGAAAACACCCTATTTTGTAAAATAACCTATATTTTTGAGGACTTTCAAAATGGAGCATGAGAGTGTGAGTGCATTTTTGTTTGTGTGTATGTAAAAATTCCTGCAGAAATCCGACCGACATATCACAGTCCCCGACTGAAAGCACCTATACCCAACTATTTATCAGAAAATGCATTTATTAGCAGGGTGTAACAGCCCAAACACCCCCGTGAAGCTACGCCCCTGCTGGCGTGTAATACTATTTGGCATAAAAATGGGAATCGTTAAAAAATGGCCGGGTTAACATGGCGTTCGTAGTTCCAGTATTTTTATGGTTCTGTAGGTGACGGTGTGTTTTTGGTCTTCGTTGTAGAAACTGGTGTGGTAATGCCAGTTTCGCTGCAATGGCTTTGTTGTAAAAGCTGTCAGAATTCCACCTTTTGTTGTTGCGTCATGCACCCATCTTAAACAGCTGACAATCACTGACAAAGCCAATAGTCCTGGCTGGTTTTCGGAGTACGTTGGTTGTTGTGTTGTGTTATATATCTGAATAGAATAACACAAAGCTAAGAGATGCACCAAAATACTTGTGACACACTATGGGAATCACAGAAATGTAATGTACTTGTTTAACCAACACCCCCTTTACCGCCCCCCACTTTATTCATCCCATTTAAAGCCCTATGCTATACCCTAATTGGACCTAAGCAAACAATGTGTAAAATAAATGCGTATTGATTTCCAGATGGTCAACAACGGATTTTTCTTCATAGCCGCGTGAGTTAAAAGCTCGCTGTAGTACTGCTGCTGTGTAGATGGAAATTAGCGCCCCCCCCCCCCCAATCCGCATTCCATCCTTCTGAAAGATTAGCATCTTTAAAACTTCCAACATTATCACAGCTACCTATACCGCTTAGAAACGACATTAGAGAGATATAAAGCGCTATTTAAAACATGTCAATGCTTTCGCCAGTCCACGGTGGTGGTGTTGCTATGGCCTCGTTCCCCTCTCGCCTGACCTTAATCTCCGGCAGCAGTGCGCACCCCCTGCTCTCCCCACTGCCTGAGCTGCAGTTGATGCCCGCGGTGCCCCCTCCCATCCCCGGATCGGAGCGTTATCCTTTCAGCGGAAGGGGAGCAATTCATTATCCTTCTTATAGTCGTGATGTAGGAGGCTTTGTGGCAACCCCCAAACCCTCCGTTTGGATATGGGTTCGTTGCATTTTTCTTCATCCCTTACATTAAGCCGGCGGGGGGGGGGGGGGGGGTCCTGCGGATTTCTGCGCTGCTACCCACCTTCTTTGAACCCCTTGCAGAGCGCTCAGTGCTTCTTTGAGTATCCTGAAGAAGCGCCGGGAGGGAGGGGGGAAGTCGCTGGTGGCCTCAGCTGACTGAGCTCTCACACTGGGGGCCAGTGTTCCTTAAAAATGTTGCTAGCGCTTGAATGTCTTTGGGGGAGCTCTAGAGACCCTTTTAATAAGATGGCGGGCTGTCTGGTCACCAATAAATGGATCTACGTGAAGCCTTAATCTCGCGCTTTAGAATCCAGCTGTCTTTGCTAAGCCTTTCATCCTTCCGAGGTCAGTATAAGTACCGTTTCATTAGCTACTAAAAGAACACAGCAGTGGCACAAAGCTCTTCGTAAGAATGTCCACTGTTGTTCTTTTTCCTTTCCCCTCTAATTGCTTATTCTTCCTACGACTGTTGGAAAGTCTAGCCACGTTCCACATAGTGCTGCCTTCTGGCCACTCTCAGTGCTAGCTCTGTGCTTGAACAGGTGAGGCCCCGTCCTTCACCAGAGGGCGCTTAGTCCGATTCTTCTGTGCCAGAGCTGTCAACTGTCTTCACAAACGCAGAGTGCTTGGAAGATAAACTGCCGACAGAAACGCTTCATAAAAGCAGGGTCGCAAACTCTTTTCACGCAGACATAAGCGTCGTTGGACCTGTCCAGGTTATTTTTAGGGTGTTCTCTGTTAGTTAGGGGCTGTCCAGAACTAGCTCGGTAAGATTTTCCAGGTTGAGGAGCTGTCCACAAGGGCTAGATGAACACACACACGCATACATCTCGGTTGGTGTTTATCTACCTCTGTAGGTGGGACCTCCCTGGAGCGCTCAATCCAGTCCCTAAATTAAAATTTGCAAATGTGGAAATTACAGCACAGAAACATAATTTCTGTGTTCGCAAACCCCTCGTGCAGTGGAAACTTCTATCAGTCCTTTCTGCACATCTCAGGAGAACGTAGGTGCACAAAAAGGTTGAATTGGACCCCCTAGTTCTAGCCGTGTCCTCCTTGGAGTGTGTGCACTTCCTACTTGTTCACACCTATCTCAAGATTCCTTTCACTAGGGCCCAAGCAGTAGCTTTGAGATTCAGTTGTGTGTATTGTGTGACAACACCAAGAGTGAGGGCCTGAGAACATTAAGGTGCAATGGCAGCTCCACTTTTAGATCTGGCTTGGCAGCGCACTATCTACTTCACAATCTATTTATTGCTACCAGTTCATTAAAATATACATTGTGTTTTGGCCAACATAAGTATTTGTCTTTGAGCTCACCCTGTTGGCTGTGTGGTGTATATTTACACCTCCAATGAGGTGCTAGCATTGAAAAGTATAAGGGCTATTTTACATCTCAAACGAACACTGAATAGACACACATTAAATTCAAGCAATCTGATTTTGTGTTCAATTCAGCATCTTTTTTTAGCAGGACTCAAATTGCAAGCCATATTTATTGTGTTTGCCAGTGCTTAGTATCCCAGCCACAGATCACTCCCTTCTCTTCCTGTGTGATGTTGAGGCGCCCCGGCACTGGCCAGTAATGCCATGTCTTCATTCATGCAACAGTTGCTGTAATATCTTAAGATGGTCAGAGAGAGGGGAATGATATGTTCTTTCCACACGTGCCTTCTCTGTTCCGATAACTCACACGCACTTTGTTTCTAGTATTTTCCACAAGTGAGTCGATAGCTGTCAGTTTAAAGGTTGCCCACAATCAGACGTGGCCCTGTAAATATTGCATTCAATGTCTACCAGCCAATGTTTTATTATCCAATATAAATAGGTGTTCGATGAGGAAGATTAACTTCTGTGAGGCTTATCTTACCACATTGCAGATCTGCAAATGTCGGAAGCAATGCCTCTTATCCGGTTTGAATTGAAAGCAACCCAGACACCCTCTATTATACTCCTGTACACCTTGGACCCCGTGGGACAGTCAGAAGATAACCTGCATGAGAGCCTCATAGTTGCTCACACGGCTGTAATACTACTATGGTCCGCTAGGGCATGCATAGCTCTGATGCCAGCCAGCTTTACAGTACCACACACTGGAGCCTGTTTTGATTACTGCATCTAGTTAAACAATCCCCCTCACAGAGAGTTCTTATCCTCCGGTTTTTGCGCAAGTGTCTAAGCTCTTTATCCACATAACTTTTTGTAGGGGAGGTTTTCCTTCCTCGGTGAAATTGTAGAGTTTCTGTGTTTGCATGTTTCCTCAGGTGAGCTGCAATGGGTCTGCTTTTATTCTATCCCTACTGTGCGGTGGCCGCATTCACAACTGTAATGGCTGCACACCCTGCCTTCTGGGCATGCGTAACCTCTCTCAGAGTGGAGGCCTCTAAAATGCCCTTCCCTGTTCATTAATAACACACATGTATATCTTGTGCTCGGTTGTCGAGGTTTGCGCAGTCTCTAAAAGGCTTCTCAACGGATTTGATTTCCAGGGGAATCAGTACATTGAGAAGCTCTGATGGACATCTTCGGATTCAACAGCAGGTCCTGTGCTTCTGGTCTGATACTTGTATGGATTCATAGCAGTGACTGCTCAGATATGTTTCTTCTTATCTTGACTAAGTGCAAGCTGGCTGCCAGCTCCATACCTAAGCCCAAAATGAACATTTTAGCAAAGGAGACTGGTATGATAGCTCTCAGCAACAAACCCCTACTTTGCTGCGCTGTGTGACCTGGCAGTCGCAGGTTCAAACCACAGAGGAAGTGACTTTGTGTGTATCATTTCCATTGTCAACCATGAGTCTGATTGACGTGGATAAACGTAGCGCTTGTTAATCGCACCACTATCACATTGGAAGAATGGGGTCGCAGAATTAGCTATTGCCACCCATGAAGTATTGATTAAAGACCTTAGGTGTGCGGTACCCCAGGGCTCTGCTCTGTGGCTTTTGTTTTTCAATGATCATGTTTCCTCTCTGGCCTTCCGCATACAGCTATACAGCTATTGCTTCTTGATGTAGGCAGAGGACATCTAGAACAGTTTCTTGGTGGGCGTATTTGGGGGCTAATGTTGCGTTCTTTAATCAATAGACATGAACCATGTATTCCTGGGTGATCTATACGTTTGGAAAGAGAATGGCATTAAAACAGAAGACTTCACTCTGGTCTAACAATTTCTGACCCTGTTCCGTGGATGCTGCTGCAGTCCATTTCCAACAGGTTAGGTATCTAGGAGGGAAAATCGATTCTGTCCTCTTCTTGGTGCCCCAGATTCAGGAAGTTCCCGGTTTCTGTTTTTGTTCAAATCCACCCTTTTAAGATGCCTGGGGCACTGCTTCTCATCCACACAAAAAGCCTCTATAATAAACGCATGTGTGTCATCACATCTGGATTGTTGGTATGCTTTATATAGGGGCCTTCAAATGGCACAAACCCAGATACTTCAACTTAACGACATGCTGCTCCAAACATTCTGTTGAACTTGAAGAGGAGATACCATCACCGCTCTGCACCGGCTACCCATCACTGCCTCTCAGTTCAGGAACTGGTCAAATTTAATGAGTGGTTCCATGGACACAAGCCTGTCTACTGATCCATCCTTCAGCTTTAACAGAATGAATCATGTGATTGTGAGCTGCACCAGCCTGCCTCTTTATGGGCATGCCCACCATCCGACGTCTGGTGGGTTGCAGGTGACGGAAAGACTCCTTCCTTGTACTGGAGATATTGAAATCCGAAGTTCCACACTTGAATACCCACCCTGGAAAATCCTGTGGCTAGGGAACACCTACGGTTAAGTGTTTTGCAAGTTGTAAGACTAAATAATGTGCAGTTGCCCTTACATTGTGCATAAATGTAGCTAGATGGCTGCACAGCATACATGGTTCTGAAATGCCCTCATTTTCTAGTGAACAATCACTGGTGCAAAACCCCAAAATGGGCGAAGGTGACATTATTATGCCTGTACACTTGTGAGCACCACATCTTTAGAAGATGTTGCAGTGAGTAGGAACTAACAGAAACTACACTCCACGGCTTCCATTTCACTATTAAATAGTTAAACTACATTTCACCACATTTCTACAGTTCTATTTGCTGTTAAAAGCAGATCTTTCTTCAGTTTGCATTTATAATAAGTAGTCGGTAAAGCCAACGTGTCACTTGTGCTCCTGACGAGCTACTATAAGAAAACAGTGGACCCTTTCAATAATATATGAATGAAACAAATCGACACAGAAATATAATAACGACTGTGTCATTTACTGTTATTACATAACATAATATTTAATTAACATCATGAAAAACATAGGGAAAAGTGGGACAGTGTCTACAATATTTAGGGAAAGGAGAAACTGAAAAAACTCAGGCATAAACAAAACAAAATAGTGTGGCCCAAAATATAATCAAATCGTTAGGCCAAACAACATATTAGGAGCACCATTGCACCTATAAAGAATGCTTAATATACAACAATTTTGTGTCAGGGTGCTAAAGTCGATGGCGTTTCGATCCTGCAGCAAATAATGGGATCATCATCAGGACTAAAAGAATGTCTAGCCTGAGAAAATCATAGTTTAGTAGATTTTACCCAGGGCCGGCTTTAGCGCAGGGCCGGACTGACTACCCGGCGTTTTGGAATGCTGCTGGGCTGGGGGCTGATTTCGTTGATGGGGACCTGCGTGTACTGAACGAAATTCATTTTGCTTTAATTATTTTGAAGTACACGCAGGTCTCCATGAACGAAATCAGCCCCCACCGCAGTGAAATCAGCGCCCTGCTCGGCAGAATTCCAAAACGCCCGGTAGTCAGTCCGGCCCTGCTTTAGCACTAGTGGCGCCCTGTGTGACAATGTTTGTTGGCGCCCCCCAATGTCCACCTCCACCACGGATTCTCTCACTAGCACCCTTTAACAGTCTCCATAACCACACTCTCTCAGATACATTGAATTAGCTATATAGCACCACTCATACCAGTGTAGGGTGTCAGAGCACTTTGCATCACACACACATTACACATAGACAATCAATCATACATGTTTTAAATCAGAGTATAGGAAATGTTTACATAAGCCAAAGGACTAAAAGTGTAGGAGTTACATGTCATCCATACTGGTGGGCGGTATACGATTTCTAGTCAAATTAAACCTTTATGCAACATTAATCAATGTTCTAATGTATGCTTTGCAGTGTGTATGCAGTTCTATGATGAAAGTTAATAGCTCACTTTTGAATAATAGGACTTTAAGTTATAAATTTCAAGTAACAAAAGGATGTCTCTTTTAAAAGCAGTAACCTGCTGATCTGTTCACATTCTATGTTATGCACCCTGTAATCAACTTGGTACACATTCTTTGCAGCAGGCATATTAACCCTCTGCACTAACTTCACCTAAGTCAAAACCTCAACTATACAAAACACTGATCTCTCCCCAGGAAGATAATTAATCACACGAGTTATCTTGACATTTTTGTGAGGCCTGGTAATTGCCAGAGGAAAGAAATGCTGCAGCAGGTGCTTCAAAAACATAATAAACTTGCAAACACGATGCCCCCAGGAAGCCAGCACCTGGGGGCATATGTATCAAACGATTTTGTATTCGCAAACACTGCGATTCACAAAAAACAGCGTTTGCGAATACAAAATCGCAAAACGTGATGTATGAGCCATTTTCGCATCGCATTATTAGGGAATCGCTAATCTTGCGATTCCTCAATTTTGCGTAAGCATTTAAGGAATCGCAAATTGCGATTCCTTAAATGCTATGTAACAAGCACCCAAGTTGTGCGATTTCTCCTTAAGAAATCGCAAATTACCACCAACTTCAAGTTGGTGGTAATTTGTGATTTCTTTGAAAAATTCACTTTTTGGCATTTTTCAAAGTGCCATGTGGCGCACATACATGCCCTTAGGGCATGTATGTGCGCCATATGTGCACACATGCTCATTTCAGGGGTGCACCAGGGTGTCCTTATGACACCCTGCACCCTTGAAATTATTCTTAATTTGCGATTCTCTAATTGCGAATCGCAAATTGAGAATGACTTCCCATTCATTCCTATGGGCCTCCTGGCCCATAGGAATGAATGGGAAGGTATTCCTTAATTGCGATTTCGCAATTTGCTAATCGCAATTAAGGAATAACAAGAAATCGCAAAATATTTGCGAATTTTTAAATACATCCCGTTTTGTGATTCTCAAATAGCGATTCTCAAAAAATCGCTATTTGAGAATCGCAATAACGGATTTTGATACATATGCCCCTTAGTGTAGTGGCACCGGTTGCACTGCCCTAAAACCGGCCCTGATTTTACCTGCTGTAACGAGAGGATAGGGAAGGGGGAAAGGGAGAAAGAGAAAATGAAAACAATAAGATTAGGTCATAGGCATGAACGTAGTAAGTGAGCCATGGGGTGCCAATAATAATGGAGGTGGCTACAGTGAAACTATTCAATTGGTAAAAAGATTTCCCAGGTGTTGTGATCTGTTCATCCATTAGGCGTACCAAGGGGTAAGTGAGCATGCCTAGTGAAGTAGCCGCAATGGCATGGGACTAACCTTGCAAGGCAAGGAGCGACAAGTGGGGACCAGAGGGAGTCGGGAGTCGGGTATCGTCCTTAATGATTCGTGTGTTTCAAGGAGTAAAGCATAATTCTGTTGCCAGATCGAGACTCATGATGCGAGAAACCAAAAATTCGGGTGAAATACTGGGAGCCGGTATATCAGAGCTGTCTACCAGGATAAACAGAATAATGATAGTGAGTGTTCCAGGGAATTGAACTGGACAAGCTGTGAGGCACTTAAGCCACAACCTGTTTCAAGCAACTCAACCTCCTCTGTCTCAGCAACCTTTTCTGCTCAACGTCACAGTTCTGCCATGTTTCTTTTTTGTCACAGATCTCTGATGTAAATCTTGCAATCTATAAGTGACTGTGAATTCGCCATTTTCTTGTGTGCAAATTACATTTTGTGAATGAACCATTGTTTTTTTTTTTTTAGCCTTTCGCTCAGTGGTCATAGTGGATGGGATCTGAGGGGCACAATGTGCCCATACTTTTCTAATTTATGAAAAACAGCCCCCCTACTTTTTGTGAAACGCGAACCATCCTGGAACGGTTAATTTCGAGAGCTGAAATGCTTCAGCTGAAATGTAAGGCAGTGTGTCCCCAGTGGTCGAAGTGGGCGGGATCGGCAGGGCACGGCGTGCCCCTACTTCTTCAATTCCAGGGATTCCGTTCCCCTACTTTTTTATTTTGAAAATGCGTCCCAGGACGCAAGAAATCACCATCGCCTATAAATAAAGCTCAGCGTTCCGGCGTTCGAGGAAGGGCGGCAGAGAAGTAACAGGACTCTGTCTTTTCCTTCTTACCCAGAGAAGAAAAATACAGTGTCCACTTCTGCTCTGTCGCTTCAGTTGCCCCCCCCCCCCCACTCTTTCCTTCTTCCCTCTCTTTCTGTCCAGCAGTTCTTCTCTTACAGAAAACCGACATTTCAAGACGGGGTTTTCACACTCTTTCCTCTCCTTTCTTTTATTTTCTCCCCTGTGAAATGGATCCAAAAAGGAAAATAATTTTTGCTGGAAATGTCGTATTTTAATTCCAAAGTGCAGCATCTGGAATAAAAGGTTAAAAATAGGAAAAATAACTAAATAAAGTAAGAGAGAGTGGTAGCAAACTGATCAGATTGATTTTATTCACACCCAAACACATTAGCACCACTTTTACAGAGTTTGCCAGTGAAGCGCTACTTTTGTTTTCTTGTCTTTGTTTTCCCTGGGCTTGCAACTAGTGCACCAATCCTGGAGGTACTGCAAAGTGTGGATTGGAAAACAAAATGTGTACTGCGGCTCTGCGTCCAGGGATGTGGTCTTTTTACCATACTGCTTATGTTTTGTAAGGATATAAGCAATGGACATTGAAATGGGTCCATTCAGGGCCCTGTAGTCATGTCCTTAACTTTTCAGGCAAAAGCACTCACTGATTTCTGAATAGTGAGTGTAAACGCGTTAAGGTAACCATGTTATTCCTGCTTACATTTCACATGGTTTGCTAAATTTTACATTGCCTTTAAGGGTTTGTTTTTTCCAGGATGTTTTTACTTTTTTTGTAGGCCGCATATTGCTCTTGTCTAGTGCGTCATTTAAATTGAGCCGCATACAGGTGTTTGTTGAAGGCAGTGTGAGTTTTTCTCAGTGGGGCAGCATGGTGTTCAGTGGGGGCCAGGGTGTGGCACTATGGCCAGAGCTACTGAATTTGGAACTGGGGAACCAGGTTCAGCCTTAATAACCAGTTCACCAGACCACTCTCCTGAGGGAGCACATTCCTATGCTAGACCTTAGAAGGCTGCGCAAGACCTTAGAAGCCCTGGCAACTGTGGGTTAACCTTCAAGGTTTGTCCACCACAATCCATACTGAAGTTCACCTCCAGTATTGCAGACAGGCCTTTGAAGCAGCACACCCTAGAGCGACAGTGACTCTGTCACTGAGGTCACAGGACACTTGAGAAGGGCCAGCTCAAGGACAGTGCAACCGGTGTGACCGCACCGGGTGCTGACTTTGGGTGGAGGCATTGTGTTTGCAAGTATATTAAGGTTTTAAAAGCGCTTGCTGCCTCCTTCCTGGCCTCCAGCAATTTTCGGCAACAATAAAAATGTCATGATGACTCTGGTGTTTAATGTTCTTCCTAGAGAGAGATCATTTTGTCGAGTGGAAGTTTTGATTCATGGAAAGGTAGCTCAGAGGGTTAATGTGCCTGCTACAAAGAACTTGTACCATGCAGATTGTGAGAAGTTGGCCTGGTATATGCTGTCTACTAGTTATAGTGGGCACCTTGTACCAGTCCAAACAATCCTTATTGATGATAGGTTTAAAGACAACCTTTATTGAAAGCTAGCCTAGTGGTAGCTATGGAGAGGAGCCTTCAGGCTAAGTCTTGAAGGAGTGTAAAGCAGCTTGGTTTACCAGATTATAACCTCTTGGATTACTAAATGAAAGGAGATCCACACAAGACATATATAAAATATATGTATTTATTTCGAAACACTCACTACTAATCTCTTTATGAGATTAGAGTCCAATATACACAATAATACTGTTCTAAAACGACAGTAAATAGCACAATATACAATGGGCCCTAGGGGCGGACCAAACCATATATTAAGAAAGTGGTATAAGAACCACAACTTGACTAGACACAGTGCCTAAAGCACGTAGAATCGCTGGGACCCCAAGGAACCACCCAAGGTAGTGACACAGGAGACCCACGGGGGACGCGTGCAGTGTGGGAACACAGGCGTGAGCCCCGTACTATTCTATGGGAAAGTCACAGTTGGAATTTTAGAAGTTAAGGACACTTAGGAGAGGACTTTGAGCAAACCCCTTTAGACTTAGGGGGTTCTAGGGCCAGCACCCACGGAAGCACCGGAGTACTCGAGTTACCCCACCCAGGGAAGCTGGGCGCATAGATGTCAAATGGTGTCGGGAATTGTCGTTGATTTCAGTGGCGATCTGCTGCAAAGTGTTGCTGCCGGGAAGGAGAAAAGTGTCTGGTGTGATCCAAGCCTGGATCGAAGATCAGAAGAACCTGAAAGAAGAGGGTACAGAGTCTGGGTCACTTGCCAGTGACCAGGGGCACGGTAGACGAAAACCCACCAATGTTGGGTGATTCAGGTGCGAAGAGGCGATTCTTGACTGCAGCCACGAGGACCAGGAGGTGTCGACGACAACCAGAAGCTGGATTTGAGCTGTCCCACGAAGGATGTCGAGTGCTGCGGTGTCGGTGCTCGGATTGAACACAACAAGCCTTGGCAACAGCAACCCACGCAGGAAGAGAAAAGATGCTTCGGTGCGGACCAGCAAGGTCATGGGGACTCCCCGAGCAATGGAGACTCGGGGCACGTCTGGAGCAATCAGGTAAGCCTAATTAGAAGTAAAGTTGCCTTCACAGGGACCCACCAGTCGATGGACTAGGGATTGCGAAGGGACCTCAAGAGAAAACACAAAGGGCCAGCTCACGGAACACTCGTGGAGTGTAGGCGGGCAATCTTCAGTGCAAATGCTGCTCGGGGTCAGGGCTATAAGTAATCCAAAACTCAGCCGCAGGAGTCGTTGGAAAGCTGATGCCTCTGCAAAGTGACGTGGTGTCCAGGGGTTCGGTTTGCACGGTCGCCACCAGGGATACGGGCCTCAGACTTGCTGTGGGCACTAATCGACCTCTAAGACCACACAAACCCACCTCCTGTGTTGCAAAATGCTTCGGAGTCTGGCGGGAACTTCGGAGATGCAAACCGGTCAGATGTGTCTTTGGTGCCTGCCTTGCAGGGGAGTAACTCTTTTACTCCAAGGGAGATTCTTCACTCATCTAGTTCAATGTAGATCATCGAAGTTCCAGGATTCAGTATCAGAGTTTCGTCCAGGTGTAATCTAGAGTCCTGTAGCCAGGTGTTCCTTTCTTATACCCAAGGAAGGGGTGGGACAAACTCTAGGGACCCACCTATGGGAGGGTTAGGAAAGAGGGGTGGCTACACCCATTTCCTTTGTCCAGTTTCGCTCCAGAGCAGGGGCTGGTAGCCCCTGCAACCAGTTTGAGCTGGACTATGCACAGGGACACCAAATGTGCCCCCAGTGCTGAACTTCAAAGCACTCTTGGAGTGCACGCACCCAGCCCCAATACACTAAAGCCTTTCTGGGAGGTGGTGACACCTCTCTGTGACAGGAAACCTATTGTCCAGGCCTCCCCTGCTGGAGTTTCGTCCAGCAGCAGGAGGACAGACTCGTGTCTGTGGCTGGCAGCATCCATTTTGTGATGCCAGGGCTCTGTTATCTGGTACCGGGTATACTGGTGCTGTCATGTCTCTCCCTCTAGAAGGGTGGGATCATACTCCCACACCAGTTACTGGTGTGGGAGTATGATTCCAAAGTCTTTGACACCAAACACAACATGTTTCTGTGCAGCCATCCCAAAGTTAGCATTTACCATTTGGTTATAATGCACTTAAGAGTGTATGGTTTGGCTGCATCACAAACAACCCCAAAATAAAGGTTCCGAAGGCTGCAGAGGGGCTCTGCTCATACATGGGCACCCTCTCACATAAAACCCAGTACCCTGTCTTCAGGATTGGTAAGGCCTGCCATAGGGGTGACTGATAGGTTTATATGTGCAGTGATATGGAGAGATATAGTGAACCTATATCTCAGTAAGGGGTGCATGCACCACCTTTCCCAGGCTGCAGTAGCAGACCTGTGGTGTCATTTTGGAAGGCTTCCCAGGGGTGGCACAATACATTCTGCAGCCCCTGGTAGGCCTCTGGGGTACCTATGCCCTTGGTACATAGTATACCATATACTAGGGACTTATAAGGGTACCCCAGAATCCAATCTGGAGTGTACCTATAGTACTTGTAATCAATTTAAGGGAGAAAGCAGATAGTCTGGCTGGGATCCTGCTATTCAGGACCCTAGCCTAAGTCGAAAACCAGCAAAACACCAGGAAAAAAGTGGGGGCAACCATGCAGTCAGATTCCACCTTCCTACACAGATCACAAAGTGCAAATAGGTCAGTGGGCTACTGCTTTTGTCAGAGAGATCCTTTTGTTACTTGCAGTTTATAAGTTAAAATCCTAACATACAACAGTGAGCTATTAACTTTCATCTAAGAGCTGCATACAAACTGCAAGGTATAAATTAGAGCGTTGTGTTTTTCCCCCCAGTCTTTGATTATCCTAATGTTGCAAAAAGTGTTCTTTTGGACAGAAATCAATTATGATTATTAAAGAGAACCCCCAACCATGGAATTTAGTTTTAATTCTGAGTTTGTTTCTCCAGACCAATCACTATTAAACTATACGGCCTAGTAGTATGGTTGTCATGTGGCTCCTACACCTTGTAGTCCTTAGTCTTATGTAACATTTTCTATACAGGGATTTACACACATATTGATTGTCTCTGAGTAATGTGTGTGATGTAAAGTGCTCTGACACCCTACACTGGTATGAGTGGCGCTGTAAATCAAATTAAATGCATCTGAGAGTGTGGTTATGCAGACGTGAGGGGCACTGTTAAAGGGTGGTAGTGAGGGAATCCATGGCAGAGGTGGCCATTAGGGGTAATAACAAACATTAATGCCCAGGGCACCACCAGTGCTAAGGCCGGCCCTGCCCTTGAGGCCAGTCTGCCTCACCCATTGGTACCTCCATTGGCCTTGTTTCAGAAGTAGTAGCTGCAACTCACCATGGATTGGCAATGCAGAATTTGCGCGCACACCAAACTAAGTTCGCAAACTTCACAGTCTCTCTGCTTCATTCACAAGCACTTTCAACATGTGCTGCTTGCTGTGGGGCCACTGGAATTAAAATATGCAGCAAAGGAGGACAACATTATGCCACAGTGTTGACTAAATTATGCATATAAAAAAAGGCTGCAGCGTAATGCAGTATATTTTCTGATATTTTATTATTTTGACATGTGTACACATGCTAACAGTCTTTGGAAAGATTTTGCCTTATTAGTACCAGTGGAATTTACAGATGCAGCAGTGAGAAAGGTGATCAGTCAACCTTTGCAATAGGCCATCCACTCCGCAGCAAAACAAGTCACATTTTTTATTAACTTTTGATATGTTTGAGCTATAAACAATTTAGGGGCATATTATCAAGCCAGGCGATAAAATTATCGCCGCTTTAACAGGAGAAAACTGCCGCTAAAACGGCGATAATGGGCTTGATAATATGCTCTATGGAATTCCAATTGAATCCCTTGTTAAATGTGAAGGACGTCTAACATGAGCTTCAATTGGAATTCCATAGAGCATATTATCAAGCCCATTATCGCCGTTTTAGCGATATGCTTGATAATATGCCCCATATTAGTTTAAATGGTCAGATCATGCAGCAGATCTTGCATTAGGAGGCAAATATGGCAGAGCCATAATTATATAGAAAACATTTGCAAACTTAATATTTTGCCATTCATGTTTGAAGTGCTGTTTGGAAAAAGGAAGAAGTGCTGAAGGGGGAAACTCCATGGCTCTGCGACAAATGGCTTGTGCTTCCACATTTTATCGCATTTGGGACATTCTGTGATTAGAAGCATATCCCACTTTGTGAATGTGTTTTAATGTCAACAACTCATTATAACCTTAAATAATCATGTGTATCCATTGGTTAATTAAACTGGGCAGTGAAATGCCAAACAAATACTAAAAATTGGGATGTTTGAGCATTCTGGCCACACCTCTGGCTCCGCCCACTGAGCCAATCCTTTGGTTATTCCCGCCCTCTGATTCTCCGCCCACAGTTCCCCTACTTTTTTTCCCCCACTTCGACCACTGGGTGTCCCCTGTGCTTTTCAACCGAGGGAGGGGCAACCCGCTTTAACAAGCATTACTGCCAGGATGCCTGCTTCCCTGAAAGAAATGTAAATGTGCGTAACTGATTAACATGCAAATGTAAAGTGTTCCTGGAAGCCAGTAATGTCTTTAATTGATGGAATCTCTTGAAGCTTTTGGATGACACAGATTTATTCTCTTTGAGTGGTATTGCAAGGGAGGTACCTGCTGAGCTGTGAAGTGTGTGCTTTTAAAGGACATTTACATGTACTATTTACAGTCTGTCTATTAATAAAATCTATATTTTGGAAGCAGTTGCTCTTAAACCTTTTTTTGCATTTTGAAGCAGCCTATCTTAAACGGTGTGTAATGCAAGTTTAAAATATTGACTTACATATTCGAAGTGCTCTCTGTCACAGACTGGGACCTCGTAGCATTAAACATACACAAGTCACTATTCACTGCATCAACCAGGATTCAGTTGTGTGGCTCTGAGGTTACAGACCCAAAGCTCTGCAGTGCATTAACTAATAGAGGTTCATAAAGTACGATAGTGCATTTCCCACTGGTTAACTTAACTTACATATATGTTACATTTAAGTTGTGCCTTATTTTATATGTAGTTACCTGAAGGTGAGAGACCGAAAAAAGTTACAGAATATTTTTTTTTTAGCCAGGCCTTTGACCCCTCCCCTACCCTCACTCACTCTGCCCCTTCACGCACAGCATCACAGTTCCCATGCTGCACTTCGCCCACTGCTTTCACTTGATTGGCCTTTAGAGAAATTAGAAGTTCCCTGTGGTGTACTCGAGGGATACATAGTTATTCTAGCAGTGTGTAGATAGAGCGCATTATGCAGGTGTGCCTCCCACAAATCACAGGAGCTTTAAGTATACTATTTATTTGTTGTTGGACTCTTGTATCTCTCGGATATGTTTCCTTTCCAGCTCGTTTCTCTTCCTAGAATCCTATCTTAATTGTGATGGCGATATTTCTTCTCACTAAGGAATATCTGTGTATTTCTGTCACTTCCGCTCTATTCGATGTCTCTCTATATTCGTTCTTGACGGAAATTCGATGTATTGTTTTTATTTTTTTAAGTTCTATGCTGCTCTGATCTTTGCCCCTGCTGCCAATTTCCTGTTGCTTCACTCTTTTTATAGTGAAGGAATCTTGTGCTGTTCGAATGGGAATGACCCTTTCTGAAAGGTCAGTGTGACTGAAAAGTGATCATGCCCTCAGGAGGGTTCTCATGACCTCCACGGTGGCATCCTACTCCACTGATGTACTGATCTGACCCCAGTGGACAGCGGTAGCGTAGCGCCACGAGGTGCTCTTACAATTCCCAGGAAGGGGCACAACTGCTTCTAGAGTCATTCTGACCAGCGTGGGCAGGCCAAGAAACACTACTTTTTTCAGACATTTCCATGCACTTTTCTATTTATTAACTCTTCCATATCTATTACCTGTTGAGTACAGCGCAGTGCATGCATGTATAGAAAATCGGCCATTGCTTATTTTCAATTTCAAAGGAAACTACTTTACACTCTAAGGATATCCACATTTTATTTGTTTGCTTGTCTTTGCTCTTCTTTTTTCTTCTCCTACTACTTAAATTCTCTCTCTTTTTCTCTTCCCGGTCACATTTCCTCCTTCGTGTCTAGTGTCACTTGTTCATCCTTTCTCTTGTGGCCATGTATGCGCATGCTTTCATGTGCACTTCTCCAATATCAGGCCTTCCCCTTTCATGATCTCTTTTGCACTGCTCCCTCGTTCACCCATCAGAGTTGCCCAGTTTCTGTGTATACTATCTCTTGCTCCTTTCTTTGTATTGTTACTCCGTCGCATCTTTATCTCTTCTCTTCTAATCTTCTCTCTGCTGTCTTTCCTGCCCCGCAAATTTCTTCATTTCTTTCCCCTTGCTCAAGCTCCCCTTTCCCTTATTGTTGACCCCTGTTCTTTTCTTTCCCTAGTCCCTTTTTTGGTGTGTCTCCCTCTCCCACCTTCTTTATGCTCCTCGCTCATCATCAATCCCTTGCCAGTTTCTGCATCTTTCTCTCCCTGTCTCCTGTTCTCTCACTGGTGTTCTTTGCCTGAAGAGGTCATAATTGGAAGTCTCTCCCCAGCCCTCTGTTGACTCTTGTTCATTTAAATAAAGGATGTCCTAGGCAGGCAGGAGGACCGAAACTATGTCAGACTTTCAAAAAAACCACAGATATTTAAATGTACTCTATATATATTTGGTGCTTGTAAATGCATCCTATCTAGATGTTCCTAAACTCAGAGGATGGACCTACATTGGACACCAGCGCTTTATATATTCTCTCTGTTTCACCCTCTCTCTCATTCTAACCTTTTGTCCACTACTGCCACTATTTAACTTTCGCCACCCGTCTCGTGCCTCGTTCCCTCTGAAAGTATTCCATCGGGTTTCTCTCATGGATCTTCCAACGACGTCGATAGTGGCTTTGTAAACAAGTGACCTCCAAATTGTCTTCCTTGCTTCACTCCCTCTGTCTCCTGCCCTGGCGACCTCTTCTGTCTGTCTCACCTCTCTCTTTCTGTCTCACTCACCTCGCATCTCCTCTCTTCTTTCCTCGCGCTCTCTACCTGCCCGTCCCTTCTTAAACTATCACTTCATCAACGGCCTTCTTTGCCTCTCTCTCATTGCTTGTCTTTCTCCCACCTTTCGCTTTTTTTGTCTGCCTCGCCCGCTGTCTGCCTGTCTCCCGCACCTCAGCCTCTCGCTCCTCCGCCTCTCATTGGCATTCATAGCCTGATACACCACACCTCTGCCTCAGCAGATCTGTGCCCTCTCCACGATCTCACTTACTTTATACTCCATCTGACTGAATGCCTCTCCCCAGTCTGACTCTTCCCAATCCCTCTCATTCCCTCACCTAGCCCCTCTCGTCAGATGACCTGGCAGACACAGTCTGAATGAGAAGACGTGCATACCATGTGCCATATTAATACATCAGTGAAAAAATGTTTCCATGCCCATCCCAGTTTGTGCGCCCTTCACTGGACAAATCAGCTCCTGGTTATGGCACCATTTCAGTGTCATTGCCAGGAGAATATGTTTGGGGGGTTGGGGGGGGAGGGGGGGGGGGGGGCTAACCCCCGTGATGTGAAAACTACATAGAAGGAGAGAACATAGGGTTCACGAGCAACCTTGATTGGGGTCATAGGTACAGGGGTATTTTTGAGAAATACTGCTAAGCGTGGCATTTTCTAGTGTATAGTTCATTTGTGGTATTATTCCCCTGAGGACATTGTTTAAACAAAAATGTGGACATTTTTAACACACACCAATAATTTTCTATTTTATAGATAGATTTAGATATTTTCTTTCCCTGTAGATTTTTGGGTAAATTCATGCAAATTGTTTTTGCCTTTTAAGCACATATGTCAAATATGAATGTAATGCATCTTTAAAACAAAGGATAATTAGGATGGCTTTGGCTTCTTGATTCTCTGCTTGAGCAACATGCTGTTTGTTTTTGGGAGAGTATCACTTTTCCATCAAGTGACTTAAATTGTTAATATATGCAAATGGATAATAGCAAATGTGAAAATAAGAGTTGTGCATGGTACTGTCAAAATCACAATGCCCTTTACCCTCTCCTGTTCCTAACATTCTAGTGTCTGTAATCTGGTCTTCTCTTAACCCCCATCACAATATTGGTCTAAGTACAGAGCCTCTTTTTTTAGATACACATCATATATACAAACATATTAATTACAAAGCCCTCTACTACTTCCTACAGCAATGTCTGGACTCCATCAACGACCTAAAAAAAGACATTTTAGTATATCCCTCTTAAATTATCCTTCACCTCAGTGGAACCTACTGAAAAAAATACAGTTCTTACCCTTGCTCACTCAAAAACTCACTTGAGATTTCCAAAATGGCATACATTTTGTCTGCTAAATGTTTGGTCAGTGACGACTTAAGAAAGCCCAAGGGCATTCTGGGCATAGAAGTGACAGCGTTGCTGTCATTGAAGGAGCATTAAGCTGTAACTCAATCATTATGCGCAAAATGTACCAACTACCCTACAGGCTACGCAGTCAGACATGTACAGTGTGCAATAAGGTTCCTAGTGCATGAACGGCATGCATGCTGCAGATGTATGCAAGTGCGTACAGTCTTTGGCAAGATATATATATCTTCCATATAAGAATATGCTGACATACTGCCTGTATCTCCAAATTAGGACTTTGATATATGCACATTACATACTTATATTCAACTATAGGAAAAAAGTATTAGAAATAACAGCACAAAAATGTTCTTCCCAAAATAGAAGGAACAAGGCCTTTGGACAGACATATTGGAACAAATACTACATACAACCACTGTCTAGAAAAACACATTGTATTAGAGTCTGCAGAACATTGTGTCACATTCTAATGCAGGCACCATCAGCAGACATCTATCACACTGACTTCATGGCCACCTACATGAAGCCGATCACAAACAAACGAAACCTCAGTCCAGCAGATGCTCCTAACTAGCAACCATTCTGCAAGAGGCTATTCTTTCACAAACTCATTAACACAGAAAGCTTGGACAATAACTTACCCTCTATCACAAAGAACTTTCTGGAATGGCCATAAGACCAATGTTGACAATAATGGATGGGCTGTCTTATCATTATTTAACCTATCCACTGCCTTTGACTCAGTATATTGCCCAATATGGGTTCAAAGATCTTAGTATTTAAGGAACTCTTCTATAATGGAGCTCCTCTTATATCTCAAACAGATGAAGCACCATCTTGTACCCACTGTCCTCTTCAACTAATTTCTGCACTGACTAGGATGCAACATAATTTTTCATAATCTCTCCACACCTCAGCCAACTATGGGAACTCATATCAGCCTTCAATCAGACACATTTTAGCTATGCAGAAGACACCCATGGCATCCTGAAGCTCAAACACCCGACCTTCTCTCCTCTGTCCTAGACCACCGCATCCAAACTATGAACAAAGAATACTGCTCAACTGCCTGTAATGTAACTCATCAAAAACTGTGAGGAATTGGAAAATTACCACCCTACGATTATCTGGCCTCATGAAGTGGATCATTTCCAATGACATGCAAGAAACCTGGGAGTTTTCATAGGCACTGGTATGTCACTCGTGCCACAAGTGAAGAAAGTTACAGAAGGTGCCTTCACCATCAAATAACCCTCTTCCACATTTATTTGTCCTACTTTTCCCTCAGAAAGTATGTGCCACCATCATCTTGATACTGTTCCACCTGAGCTAAGCCAACTCACTGTCCTTTCCATCCTTCAAGAAAATGCACATTGGTTGCACATAACTGTCTCAGAAAGCCAATCTCAAGAATTTACTGCCAGCAAAGTTAACAAATATTCACCATCACCTGGCATTCCAAGAGAAAGCTTTACAATAAGATGTCCCCGTATTGTAAACACCTCCAAACGAGTTCCAGACCTTGACAACCAAAGGAAGAAAAGGTAGAATCAGCTATGCACACACAACTATTTCTAACTCACCCTTCACTTCATTCAATGATAAAGCATAGCTACAAGTTCACTATGACCTGAAAAGCGCACCTCTCTGGTTCTAATGTGTAATACAAACATTCTTCCCACACAGGCAACATTATAAAAACAAACTCTATAAACTTAGCACAACAAATGGAGTAGCAGTAAAAAGTTCAAATCCAAGAAAGGTCGACTCAGTCTTTCATCATTCTGAAGTCAGTAATACCTTCTATTCACACTTACTATTTTTTTAAACAGTGCTATATAAAAACATGTTTCGAATATTTATCATTAAGGGAAAATATATGTCTAACAGGATTAACAACAACAATAACATCACGTTCCCTTTCATGTGGGTTAAAATATTTCCCCTCTTTGAAATGGCCCTGTGGATCCCCCAACCATTCTAAGGATCTGGCACCTGATCTATTTGGACACACATTGGGATAGTCTGCTGCTGCTGCCAAGGAGACTGGCTTCATTTGTCTTCATGAGGAGTGACTCTCAGAACCACTCAGCATACTAATCCCATAAAAAAGTCCTTTTAAGTGCAAAGCTAATAACTGTGGAATGTGTTTGTAGAGAAGGCAGCCACGTAATGCAGAATTCATCATAGTCTCCTACAAAATAACTATCCATTTAAAGACCTGTAAGTAACATCGAGTCCCTATGTTCTTATTTTGGGTAAAACTGAAGTCTTACAACATATTGAAGTCACCTCCTCGAACTCTGTTTGATACTAATAGTTTATTGAACAGAGACAGTCCACCTAACTCAAGGTGTTCCACGAACAATGAAAAAATGGTCAGGCCTGTGATAGTGAGCATTATCTCCTCCCAGGAACCCAAGGATCAACTGGGGCGGTGACCCTTCAGGTTTGCGATTGGGGCACTCATGCTTGTACACTGAGCCACAAACATAACTATAAGAATATGGGTTACTGGTTGAAAGGGGTGAAACTCTACTCAAGCAGCAACCACAGTCTTAATCAGGGTGGAGTTACAAGCAAACCCCCCAATTAACTGTGCTCAACCCTCTGCTATCATTCCAAATAGCAGTCAGGCTTAACTTAGAGGCAATGTGTAAAGTATTTATGCAACACCTCAAACAGTGATAAAGTGAAAACATAACACAAGAAAAATCTCACACCAATGTATAAAAATATAGAGAAAATTGTAATAAATAACTCAAGACTTTAACAACAAAAATCCAATCAGTGGAATTGTAGCTATGCAAGTTTAAAGATTTAAGAGAAAATAGCACCAAAAAGCGCAAATAGCCTACTGTGGTTATCTGGAGGTCCTGCACTGGGATTAAGTCACAAGTTCAGGCCAACTGTGATGGAGTGCGGGCCGGCTACAGGTACCCAGTTGGGCCCGCTGATCAAGAGTACCTTAAATCCTGGTCGCATAGAGATGCAGCGTCCTGTGTTGAGTACACACCGCACAGCAGAGGCAATGTGAGGCGCAGCAGTGGTTCAGAGGAGTTGTGAAGTGCGATGCAATGTCCTTGCATGGAAATGAGTCACCCAGTGGCAGTTCCAGTGGGCTGCCTTGGGCGAGGCAATGTCTTTGCATGAAGTTTCATCACGCTGTGGTGGTTCTGATGGGCTGTGTTGGGTCAGGTGATGTCCTTGCTTCGGGGAAGTCCACGCAGCAGAGGGGATGTGTTGGCTCTGAGGGCGATGTGTCGAGCAACAGAGGGGAAGCACCGGTTCTGCAGGAGATGTGCCTTGGAGGAGATTTGATAGTTCTGCTGAAACCATAAATGGGCTTACAGGGCACCTTCAGACCTACTTCTGTGGGTCCAGGACTGGGATGGTACCATTTGGGAGGGATGACTCACTAATGGCAGAGTCCAGGTGCTTGGTTCAAGGTTGTTAGAAGCTTGTTCTGTCCCTGAGGCTTCTGATCATGAGGCCAGTCAACTAGCCCCTGGGGTGACTCTGGGGTCCTGGGTTTAGAGATGCAGGATTACTCTTTCTCACCAAGGCAAGAGGGCAGCAGGTCACCACAGTGGGGCAGCAGTCCTTCCGGACACCAGTCCAGCAGTGTGGCAGTACTTTCAGCAGCACATCAGTCCTTTTTCTTGGCAGAGTACTCAGGTCCAGAAGTGCACTGAAGAGTTGGGTCTAAGGGTCTAATATGTATACATGGTACCCATTTTGAAATAGAGGAAGCTTCTAGAGCGTTTCACCCCCCTCCCCCTGAGATGTCAGGCATCACTTTGCTCCCTGTTCTGGCCCCAGCTTGTTTGGGGTCACAAAAGGCCTGTATCAAACTCAATTGTGAGAGTGCTCAGGCAGTGCTTTTGTGATGTGCAAGTGTGGTAATTGACAGCTCCTCCCCCTCATCAACTCAGGGTGGCCCATCCTACTAACACCTAGCTTCCCTTGTCTCATTGTCTGGGAGCAATACACAAAGACCAATTGCCAGCTACACCTAATCATGTTACCCAGGAATAGTGTCTTCAGGCAACAAATGTTAGATCAAGAAAATGCCAACTTTCAAAAAGTGGCATTTTCAGAATTGTGATTAGAAATCCGAGTTTGCCATTAAAGGGGGATTTTAATTACAATTCCAAAGACACCAAACTCGAACTCCCTACCTGTTCCCAATTGAAAGTTATCACTTATTAACCCTGCCTGTTTCAAATTGAAAGTTTTCAGCTATTCAATGTAATAAGGACACATAATGTTATCCTAAGGGAGGGGAAGGTCTTGCAGTAGTGAAAAACAAATCTAAGAGTTTTTGACTACCAGGACATGTCAAACTTAATAGTACATGTCCAACTTTTTAAATACACTGCACTTTGCCCTTTGGGCTGTTCAGGGCCGACCCTGGGTGATGTTTATGGATTAAAAAGAAAGGTTTAGGCTTGGCAAAAGGTTTATTTTGTCAACATGGCAGTTAAAAACTGCACACACAGACTGTAATGGCAGAGCTGAGACATGTTTAAAGGGCTACTTAAGTGGGAAGCACAAGCAATGCTGCAGGGGTACTACTAGCATTTAATTTACATGTCCTGGGCACATGTACTACTATTTTAAGTGGTTAGCAGTGGTAAAGTGCTCAGAGTCTAAAAGCCAAGAGTAACGGGTTCAGAAAACAGGAGGGTGAAGTAAAAAATGTGGGGATGACCCTGCAGAAAGGGCAAGTCCAACTTTAGTAAAAATCAGTCTGCTGTTTCCTGACATGTTCCATGGCACTGCGCTATGAAGAGACGGCAGTAACTGTGGTAGGTATATGCCAAACAATCCTTGGACTGTGGCAGGGGTTTGCTTGCATGGTTGCTGTAAAGGTGCACATATGTTTTTTGTTTTGTTTTTTTAGTTTTAAATAGCACAAACTAGACCCGAAACATCGGGTATCAGAGCGCTTTACATGAGCACCAGTTTCGTTACAGAAGGACACATTCATTTTTGTTAGGCACAGGGAGATTAAGAGATTTGCCCAGAATCATAGGATGTTGAGCGTCGTTGCCGAGACTCGTACCCGGTTCCCCAGCTTTGAGGTCAACCGCTCTAGCCGTAAGGCAACATACTCTCCCCTACATATGGTTTTGCAAACGCTTAAGCTCAGTCAGGTCTACGAAATATATTTGAACTTTCTCTGTTTACTATCCATTGGGACTGCCATGGTCTGTAATGGTACAAATGCACTGATTTTTATCTCCTTATTGTGGATGGAAGTGGAGGGTGCCACAATATCATGGATGTTTTCTCTCCCTCCAAATGATACTGTTCATCAAGGAAGGTTTTTCTAGCAGCATTGGTAGTAATAATATGCATTTAGTTGCCAATGCAGCAAAAAGTGACCTTGTGACACAAGAGCTCACTTTGTGGTCTCTCGCTTCCTTTCCTGCTGTTGCTTATTTGTCTATTTCTGAACACTGCAGTCACTGAAAAAAGTTGTATAACTACACAGTTTTTGGTCATGCTCCACAGCAATATGTTTGGTCACGTGCTACAGCCATGCAGCTTTACAGCATGTACAAACATTGATATTGTGGTGGTTGTGAAATACCCTTACTCAGTCCAAGGTAGGGAATAGGTGCAAAAAGAATTAGGCCTTTTTGCGCAAACATAGGCAAATTTTGTGATACTCTAAATGAGGCCCATGTCATAAGATAACATTGTCCAGCAGTTCCAACCTCTGCCACACATTAGCAAGGTGGCTAAATGCCCTTGAGATGGTGATGGAAACAAACTGCGGATACCTTGTACAATTATGGGAGAAAGCCTTGGTATGTTCCAATGAAAATTGGATAGACCCATGATGTACACTGTATGGAGACTGAATAGACTGGTAGACCTTTTGGGTACCTGGTATTGAGAAAGCATCCTACCATAGGGTACACTAACTGGGGAATAGCCAGCACTGTATGTTAATCCACATGGTGATGGATTAGGACTTTGGGCTACCTAGTGTGGTGACAGGCTACAACTGCTGGGTAATCCATATGGTGCTAGCATAAGGAAGGCAAAATATACGCTCTCTTATGAGATACAAACATCCTTGGGTTTCTCGATCTGGAAATAGAAAAATGTCCTGGACAAAGTCTTTGAGCATTTTTGTAGAAACCCTTGAGGTAGTCTATGTCAACAGTACAGTCCCTGTTTACTTTTGACATGTTTTACTTCATGATACATTCCCTAAGAATACTTTCGTTTTTGCTGATGTTGTGGTTCACATGTAATTTTTAGGTCTCGCCTGAGACAGCGCTTTAGCGCTGCTTTGGCGAGACTTATAGTAAGCACTTTTGGAAGTGCAAACGAGTGCTTTCAGGCCGCCAACTACTGTGCATGTGTGCCGGGCGCGCGCACCATTTGGCAGCCTGAAAGCACTCGTTGTCTTTCACTTTCGCCGCTTTGATGTTTTATCGTGATCGCGATCACTTTCACATTCGCGGCCGTACGGCCGCTTCCCTTCCTACTTTAATGCACTGTTAAAGCAGAATCCACGCGTCGTAAAGCATGCCCGCCCCCACTCCCCCCTCCCACTCCCTCCTCGTCAGCTTCAGTGCGCTCTTGTTTTTTATGTTGTAGAGTGCATGTGCAGACTGCTCGTGTTGCACTGTCTGCGCTCGCCCATACACCTCCCACTCCGTTTCTTCCACCCCCTCCCTAGGTCCCTGGCGTCTCTCCCGCCGTGCTTTCACGCCCGCTCTGTTTATTCCAACTCCTCTGTGGCCTCTCTTCTGCCGTGATTTCACATCCTCCCAGTCCGGAAAACCATTATTCAGTTGCCGCGAATGCCAGTCTGTTGTGGCACACGCAATGTTCTTTTAATTAATATTGACATTGAGCACTTCTGAGAAGTGCCTGCACCTTTAAATCCTGGCTTGCGTGTAGCTGCTCTGCTTTCACCCCTTCCTTTTTCATTCCGGATGTGTCCAGGCACCCGGAAGCAGCAGCTCCTTGTCCTCCGGGTTGCCGATGAACATGGGGGAACTACTGGTTTAGACCGTGGCGGTGGAGGGGGCTCAGAGTGTTTGACCTACTGCCCCCTCTCGAGCCCTTCCAGCATTCGCCAAGTCATCTCTCCAGTGTGCAAGTCCGAGGCACAGAATCCGGGAAAGCTTGGACCGGTTCCCAGCCCTCAAATCACACTCTCTCGAGTTGTATTTCCATCTGAGCTCCTGCTCTTCATGTTTTTGATGCTAACGCAGGGGATTCAGGTGCTTGTGTTACTTCCGCTGGTGCTAAACTGGTAACATGCTGAGTTGTGTACTACCCATTATTTAAGCATGGCCGGAAATGCAGTTTGTGTAGCTAGATACACAAGCGGTTAATATAATGCTATTATAATAGGAGAATGGGTTCCCAATTGCACATTATAAAAAGCATGTCACCTCGTAGTTCAATGACCATATACAGGCATGATGCTGACGAATGAGTGCTTGGTTAAGGGCATGGAAGTCTGAAGAGATTTACCAAAGTCTTATAAAATGGGTCTGGAAGAACCCAAGCAGTCTGGCTCAGACCTGCAGCCCCTCTCCTGCCTTCGTTTAAACCCCGCTAGTGTCTTCGTAGCGCTGCACAAGAGAACATCCTCGGCTTTCCAAAGTCTGTCACCCACCTCACTGCCATGTGTTTGACTTTTTCTGTACTCCCCCTTGCATCTATATGCCCCTACACACCGTGCTCTTTCTCATCTCCCCTTGACTTACTGCGTACTATTTCAAATATCTCTACTCACCTGTCCTCCACCCCCATCTTTTCATCCCCCTCCCGACCAGCTGCCCCAACCCCTTCCCTCCCACCAGCCTCTGCCCAGACACAGCCTGTTTGCACAGGTATCAAACGGCCATCGTGGCAATAAGTGCGACTGAACCTACCTGAAACTAGATTCCTACAAATACCCGCCACGCCTGGCTCTGCATGCAGTGCCTGGATGGGCGCCTTTCTTAAAGCAGCGCTAAGCATAGCATTTCATATATATGCGCATGTGTGTGTGATGTGTTTGTATATATATTGTACGTATTTACGTCTTTGGGAGTGTGAGGTAAATGCAATTGTGTGTGTGTGTAGTGGTAACGTGTTTAGTTGATGTGTTAGCATTAAGTGTGCATGTGTGTGTAAATGATTTCACTGGAACGAAACCCCGTTCTAATTTTTTCACAGCTGGCGAGGTGCAGAGAGCAGCACTTGGTGCGGGAAATAATTCCATTTGTGCGTCTCTGAACTGGTCGAAAGAACCCGGTCTGGAGTCTAGGCGCTGTGCTTTTTCCACGAGTGCTGCTAACGTCTGAATTTCAGTGCCTAAGATAGAAGGAAACGCGCGGGTCAAAGCCACAGGCCTATGAGATGTTAAACACCGAGATTCTTTCCTAATTTATCGCGAAACAGCGCGGTGACAGCCCCTTGATTCTCTTGCCTTCCTCTTTGTGCCCATTTTACGAGTGCACGGGTCATAACACTTCTGCGGCAAGCACCCTCCAGCACCTCTGAAAACATACTTCAGCTTGTTGTGTTATTGTGCTGGTACATATTACCAGGCTAGGGTTTGAAATCGGCAATTTAAACATACATTGTTTGATCTTGACAACTGCTAGCAACAGCGGCAAATAAAGTATGGAACTCTCAGGGTTTGAGTTGGAAGTGACTAGTTAAAACTGCAGTCTTAGGCACAGATATCAATTTTTAGAGGCCCGCTGTACCATCCAAAGTTTGGACTCTTAACACCCGCAAACACCTCCCAATAACTTTGCTAAACATAACAGCTTGCGAGGGGGAGAGGATGTGGCCTAACAGCTAGAGCGGGTCGACCTCAAACCTGGGGAATTGGGTTTGGGTCTCGGCAGACACGCTCAACATCCTGTCATTCTGGGCAAATCACCGAATCTCCCCGTGCCTACCAAAAATGAATGTGTCTGTGTGAAACGTAACTAGTGCTCATGCAAAGCGCTCAAGTTTGGAACGGAGTAAACAGGTTCAAGACCCTGCGTCAGCTCCACATTGTGTGATTCTGGGCAAACCGCGTATTCTCCCCGAGCCTACACATATGCATTTGACCTCGTGTGAGTAGTTTGGTGCTCATGTAAAGCGCTCAGAAGCCCTTGGACCGAGTTCTCGCTATATAGAACAGAAAATAATAAATGTAAAGCATAGTCACTGCCTGTTGAATTTACCTTGTCTGTTTATAAACCTGGCCGTACCCTGGCTGGTAAACGGTGACAGCAGGAATGCACCAAGTATCATGACGGTACCAGACCAGAAAGGGGATCTGCAGGCAGCACTCTCGCAGACGCACATCCACAAAATGGTGCCTTACTTGCCTTTTAAACAAGCATTTGCAATGCAAATAGGTCTCGCATTTACGTGAGTAAGCTATTGGCATTGTAAATGACAATGCCTTTTATTTATGTTTTTAAAACGAAAACAAAAATATTAGGCATTGTCATTTGCAATGTCAATAGCTCAAACTCTCGTAAATGCAAGACCTATTGCATTGCAAATGCTTGTTTATCATGCAACATATAACTTTTGCACAGTGCATACAGTGAACGAAGTTACTGCCTAGGTATCCTGCCGAATTCAAGTTCTGGGTGAGTGTTTATGCTGAAGGCAGTGGAATTTCTTGCTGAGGCTGTGAGCACATAATTAAGGTGTGCAGACTATATGCACATCCAATCTTTGGCCTCTCTGCATAGCCTGCATAGCGACGCTCAAATATGTCCCAACCGTATTTGTGATTCTATGGTAAAGCGTGTGAAGTGGTGCTCCACTGTTGAAATATTGACAACACCAAAAGAAAAGAAAATGCATTGTTACAGGTGAGGGGGTGGGTTACTTGTGTGGGAGAGATGGTGAAGTGGGGGTGATAAAAGGACTTATGCGCAGGAGAGAGTTTAAATGGTGCTGAAGAGGAAAGAGACGGCTTGTTAGATATGTAGATGTAGGATTTCAGAGAGATTGAGTGGAAAAAAAGTATGTTAGTGTCTAATTGCATGAGAAACTGTAGAGGAAAGTAAAGGGGAGGAAGGAGAGATGTTTTTGCTCTGAAGACCACTACCCTTCACACAGACCTTGGTAATAATTCATTCAAACTCTCACATTTACAATTCTACTTATTCAGACAAAAAATATTGTTGTTGCCAATTTGGTTGATACTGATAACAGGCACTGGGAAAGCAAATAGGTCTGGATTCTTTCCGGTGTATGTCCTTTGACATGATCTATATGTTTGGGTTTAATAACAGAAAAATCACAAAGAGGTGCGTATGTATTTGTTAGGTGGCATGCTGTGTGAAGCAGACGCTTTTGGGTTACATGATTTCATCCATGTCCTTAATGGCATAGGCCACTCCTCTTGAAAAGCAATCTTAATTAAATTTCTTTGGCCACGTTTATGTTAGAGACCTCCACCACTTTTTTTTATCCGACTTAAAGCACTAATCAACATAATTAAAGAGCCGTAGTAGGCTGTGTACCCATGAAAACAGGTTATTTCATCCAAGCCATTTGGTCTAATTTTTGGAAAAACTGTTGTTGTTTTCATCTCTGCTGCTACAAAGCCTTCAAACATATATGTGGAGGGATGTTATCTCCGTCTGCTCTAGTTACATTTTGTAATACCGAATTTGCAGATTCGAAAACTACATGATTCGATCCTCATATTGGCTGCTCCACGCTGTCTCTTTCTTCTTTCCGGCCTGGGCTTGCTGTAAGGACTAATGTCTGACACGCTTGAATCACTGCTGGCATGGTGGAGGAAGAGACTGTGTGCGTTAGAATAAACTAGCACTTCTGTACCAGCCCATTGCTTTATCTGACGATCCATTTAGCAATGTTGTTGCAGTTCCATCTGCAGCGAGTTGGACACAACCAAGTGTGAGCAAACTGGAACGAAAATCCTGCGGAGATTGTCCCGTCAGCCTTGATACGCATCTCTCCCGCATCACTCCTTGCCTGAGGGTGTGGAACCATGGTCTTTATGTAAGTCGGGCGAAGGCTGGTAAGCACATTTGTTTGCACATCGTAAAAAGGGATAGTTAAAAAAAGGTAAATAGGAATACGAAGCAAAGTTTAAAAGTTCCAGTAGATACGGAGGCCTCAGATTCAGGGGGGCCAGACAGAAATATGGGCTGGCCTGGCCCCACTCGGCCCCCTTGGCTACGGCCCTGCACCATATGTGCCAATTTCTCTCATTCCGTTCTTGTCTAGAGTATTCACCATGTCCTGCACCCGCTGCGCCCCTAGATTACCTACAGGCCAACCCGCTCTTGTATTTTCATTCATATTTTGTTATGATGGAGACAGAAGTTCTTTTGGAGGGAAGGCAGCTCTGTTTCTTTCATGGTGAATACAGCCCCTTGTCTGCCCCTATCTCGTGCCCTGCCTGTGCCGCGCATGTTCCGCATTCAGAGTGTGGTGAGCTCCGGCTGCAGGTGCCACATCAGGCAATTGCTGCGGAGAGCACAAGGCTAAGAATAGAATAGCTTTGAATAGAGTAGATCACCTCCAAATGTATTTATTTGTTTATCTATTATTATCACACACATGAAACAGTTGGTATGCGGACTGTATGTTGAAACTCATTTTCTGGCTTCCATGCTCATCATGCAACTTACTGAAACCACCCTCTTTAACACCAGAGATAAACTCCTCGGTGCCTGAGACAATGGTCGTGTTTGTGGCTGAATACCGCTGGACGTATAGGAAACCTTTGACATCACATTACAAAATACTACTTTATCAACTAATTGACAGTGCTAAAATATGAACCATGCTTTATTGGTTTAGAGCCTTCCATATAACCAGATAAACCAAGTCAAATTGGGCACATTCATTTCCAGTATATTGTGCAAAGTCCCACAAGGATCTGCCCTCTCACCCAGTCTCTTTAATATCTCATTTGTTCCAGTACCAAATATATTTGATGCCCAAAGTGTTAGCTAACATTGTGCAGACATTGTGCAGCTCGACCTCAGATTGGCATGAATATCTGCTTTGCAAGTAGCATGGTACCTACAACAAGTCCACTCCTGATTGCAAAAATCTTTCCGTTGTTGCAACAGCCAAAAAACCAAGACCCTCCTCATGGGCCCTGTAAAACCATCTTGCCTCTTTCATGGGGGCCCCTCTTACATCACCCACCTAGTTTCATAAACTGAGAATCTTTGTTGACAGCGATGCCGCCCATTCTCATTAAGTGAAGGGTGGCCACAAAAGTGTGTTTCATCCACTTCAAACCTTATATTCTCTCCTTTATAGTTCAGCAAAAAGTGCCTTAGTCTTGCTTTGATTGATCCCACCTGGATTACTGCAACATACTGTACACTGGTCTTTCTCGGAAGTTTCTTGTAAACTACAGAAGTGCCCTACTTGTGCTTAGACTGAAATGTCATCGCCCTCATAGCACTTCACTGGTTGCTAGTCAGAAAAGAACACAATTCAAAACCTCTTTGCTTAGTCCACCAATCTCTCCTTGGTCATGCTCCGTCCTACCTCAAGAGAGTTTATCAACTATACCAGCCCCAGAGGTCCTACCATTGTCTGTCACAAGTATACTAATGATTCATCTTAGCAAACTGAAACAATTTGGTGGAAGAGCATATCATGTACAAGGCTCAGCTCTCTGGCATTTCTTACCCATGTCTGCATGACTAGGAGTTAGAAAATCTCTTAAAAACATTTCCCAGCCTGTTGAATCTGAACTAGGCACCAAGCTTTCCACGTAGCTAACAGCTTGTTGCCACTTAAGTGACCCTAATGGGTGAGATGCCTAAGCCTCACTTGCTTTCACCTGGGTTACTTTACGGCTTTTGCATCTAACTGTGTGTAACTCAATCTATAGGAAATGTTGCATAAGCCAATGTAGATTGCAAGATGTAGGAATCACATATCCATACTAGTAGGCAGTATATGTTAAGAGCGTTTGGTCTGGAGAAGAACAAACTCAGGATTTAAAACATAGCACAGTGGTTGGACCTGGCTTAACTAATAAGAATGTATTTTTACCCAAATGAAACCCTTTTTAACAGCATTACTTTACTTATGTATGCCTACTACCTCTCCTGGGGTATAGGCCATCAGCCAGGACTCTCCAGCCATCCCTGGCCTAGGCTTTTCTTTCTGTCTGACCCCAGGTGTAACCCATCTTGCAGTCCACCTCGAGGCCTTGAAGCCAGGTGTTTCTTGGCCTTCCTCTTTTCCTTTTCCCTTGAGGGTTCCAGATCAAGGCTTGCCTAGTGGTGTTTAATGCAGGCTTGCAGAGGGTATGACCTATCCAGCCCCAGCATCTTTTCATGATTTCTTCATTGGCAGGGAGTTTGTAAGTCTGCTGCCATAGGTCTTGATTGCTGATGGTGTTTGGCCAACAGATTTGGAAAATTTCCTCAGACATGTGTTGATGAAGGTCTGGGCTTTGTTGTTGGTGGTTACTGTCACCCTCCAAGTTTCTGCTCCATACAGAAGGACCGATTTCATGTTGCTGTAAAAAAACTTGATCTTGGTTTGCAGCATTAGGTCCTTGTTGCTCCAGATATTCTTTAACAGAATGAATGCCGCCCATGGTTTGCCTATTCTTGCCTTGACATAGGCATCTGTGCCACCCTGCTTGTCTATGATGCTGCCCAGGTAGGTGAAGGACTCAACCTCTTCCAGTGCATCGCCTACAAGAGTGACTGCAGTTGTGCTGGGTGAGTTAGCCTTTAGGATCTTGGTTTTTCTCCTGTGGATGCTGAAGTCAAGTTGTGCTGATGTGGCTGCCACTTTGTCAGTCTTCTCTTGCATCTGCTAATGGGTCTGGGAGAGTAGGACCAGGTCGTCTGCAAAGTTCTGTTCGTCGAGGTGTGTCCAAGGTCTCCACTTGATCCCATTTCTTCTCCTTGCTGTGGATGTCTTCATGATCCAGTCCATGGCCAGTAGCAAGAGAAAAGGCAAAAACCAACAATCCTGGTGGACTGTGGTCCTCACTTCAAAGGCTTCAGTGAGTTGTCCTCCATGAATTGCTGGTCATTCAGTTGTAAGAGTTCCTGATGATTCTTTTGAATTGATCTGGCACACTGTACTGGTGGATTCCAAAGGTTCTCTCTGTCCACGCTGTTGATTGCATTCTCATAGTCAATGAAATTGACATTGAGGGGGGAGTTCCATTCTATCGACTGCTCAATGATGATGCACACTGTTGCATTCTGGTTTGTGCAGGATCTATCTTTGCAGAAGCCAGCTTACTGGTCTCTTAACTGAGCATCATCTTGTTACTTCATCCTGTTAAGGATGACTCAGTTGAACACTTTCCCTGGGGGTGATAAAGGAGTTATACTGCTGTAGTTTGCGCTGTTACTCAGGTCACCTTTCTTGGGGATCGTGATCAGATAGCCCCATTTCCAGTCTGATGGCACCTTTTCCTCTTCCCAGATCCTTCCAAACATGGGGTAGAACATGTCTACTGATGTTACAATGTCTGCCTTCAGTGTCTCTGCAGGGATATTGTGAGGTCCTGCTGCCATCCTATTTCTCAGATGTTGTATGGTTTGCTGTATTTCTTCCAGGGTTGGTCTGCTGCAGTTGATTGGCAAGACTTGTCAGCTAGCTGTATGTCTGGTGGAGACTGCAGCACAGGATAATGAAAAACTGAGGAAAAACGCATAACGATTTAACGTATCCAATGCTGTTTACATGCAGCTCTTTGATGAGATCACTGTGCTATATTAGGATTGTAACTTGTGAACGCAAGTTACAAAAGGAACTCTGTGACAAAAGCAGTGACACATGAAATACAATTATTTGATCTGCATGGTACACGTTCTTTGTTGCAGGCATATTAACCCTCTGTGCTACTTTATGAGGAGTCTGTGGCGTAATAGCCAGAGCTGCCGACTTTGGAACTGAGGAACTAGGTTAGAATCTCAGGGTCCGCTTAACATCCTGTTACTCTGGCAAATTCACTTTGTTTCCTTATGTCTACAAAAAAGATTGTGAAATGTAACTTGAGCTCATGTAAAGCACTCTAATACCTTCGGCTCAAGTTCACTCTGTATAAAACTGCAAAAAATGGATCAAAACGGCCACTGTTTAATTTCAATCTCTCTCTAGAAGGAGCATTAATTAATCAGCAGAGTTATCTTGACATTTGTATTGTTGCCTGAAAACTGCTAGACCTACAAATAACTCTGCAGCAGGTGTTTTTGAACCCAGAATTATATCTAAACACAGTTCCCACCTTCCCCGGGTCAGCTCCAGGTGCGGCTGCACCTGTTAAATGGCCGTATCGCCCTGACGACGGCACTGGGTGGAATAAGGCAACAACATTGCTTTACTTATTGCCATACCTCACATATGCACCCAAAAAAGTAACCTTGCAAAACATTTTAAAACACATAATTCTACTTTGAGAAAGAGAAACAAATTTATTTGGGAAAACAATTAGTGAAAAAATAAAATTCAGTCACGGAAAAACAAACTTATTTGTTGCAAAACCAAATGGAATATTAAAACAAAAAGGACCTGGTTTACTAATCCAGTAGAGGAACTAACCCAAATTGTAACATCTTCAGTCAGTGGATTTCCTGTTTTTTTTTAATCCAAAATGTGAACAATACACATTTCATTCATTACTAATGATAATCTTTAGCTCTCATTTGCAAAGGCCTGAGACATTGCGGGCTAAAAATAGGTTTGTAATGCTTTCCATTTTTGTGTCATTCTTTTCCTTCTCGTAATTCTTTTTTTGTCCATTTACTTTGCAGCAACCAAATCACCACTGCATTTTCACATACTTATTTATTTAGGAGATTGCAGAACATCATTTACCACTTTACAGTCACTTCGGAGTATCCAGGTACATAGAGGAAAGGGACTTGTGTATCGTATAATGGCATTTAGAATCTGATCCGGTGTGTAAAGTAAAACATATCTGGCATTTTTCACTCACTAATTCCTCTTTGTCAGTTCACTTTGGAGGAGTTTCCTGAATCAAAGGAGTTTGGTTCTGTCATTAGACAAATATGCAGAAAACACCAGTATTCGAGACCCAGTCTCACAGGCAGCTGTGTTTTTCTTATTTTGATTGAATTCTAAGGGATCAAATGAGATGTAGTTGAACATATATTTTTGGTGGGGGTGTTAAGCAGTAGCGGTACTAGTTTCGATGGTTGGCAGGCCCATGTTATAATCGGGGCCGGATTGATCGTAGTGGGCACTGGTCGTTTTCCCGGTGAGCTAGAAGGGTGAGGGACGTTTTTTTCACAGCGGATGGTTTTGCAGCAGGGCTGCAATATCAACCCCCTGTAACAAAAGCAGCAGCAGTGTTTCCACCAGCCTCTCAGTCTCCACCCCCAGGGCTGGTCCGACTTAATTGCCAGGGCTGGTTTGCGTTCTCAGTCCAGCCCTGGTTATAATAGGCCTATGCATGGCACAGAACATCCTGATTTTGATTCTAGCCTACACCGGAAGGCACTAGAAATGTCTAAGCTGGCTTCACATTGATGACACACATCCCGGTCACCTGATTTCAAAGTCTTTGTAGACTGAGATTTTTCTCATGTGCTTGTACAATCGCCCATGCGGCCACAACCGGGTCTCCCATTAGCTCAACCCTGTGACAAGTTTGCAGGAGCTGGAGTGTCTTCTGGAGCATGTGCAGTTACATAATCATGCTCTTTACATCTGCATAGAGTTTTTTGTGTGCAGAGAATGACTCATGGTTCTTCACTGTTTCTGAGGTGTCACGTGTTAGCTACATATTTCATGTCAGTATTTTGTGTGACAATATATCTTTGTGCAAAAAAATCTTTGTCAGAATATTGACTAACATAATATTGTGATGGTAAGTATTTATAGGTAAGTATTGATTTACTGTCCCTAATTCCACATCTGTGCACCTTCATGATCTTCAATATGGCAATGTAAGTAAATGTGGAGTTAGGATTGGAAAATCTATACAGAACTGCATATATTTATTTTTACGATATTGTGGTAGCCAATATTAATGCTACAATATTTTTGTAGGATAATCTTTAATACTCAGTATTCTGTTAAAATAACTTCTGCAGAGTTTTGGGGCGAGGGACTTGGAAGAGGCAGTTGAACAGTTGAATAAAAGCCATTTCCCTAATTTTCTCTGCTCTGTAACCTAAAAATTCTTCTGTTTCCTCCAGTGTATCATTTAGGATACTTTGCTCTGTCCTGCTCTGTGCCGTTCGGTTATCCCAGAGAATCTCGCACCTTATCGCCTTTGTAGATCTGGCGCAGAGACAGCTTTACCCACCTCACCAGCCCTATGTGACAAAATAAAATTCATAAATAAAAAGCTACGTACGTGTATACATATATAGTGGAACCTTTGGGTCAGCCCTCTTCATCCATTGGTCTGTTCAACTGCCATTCACGTTTTGCTTCACCCCACTACATCATTTGGCCCTTTCACTATGTATGTGATAGCATTATGTCACATCAAATGTGCACATCTGCCTACAACCTCTTCAGGGCCAGGTCTGCTGGGCCAATACATTACTTTGCAAATGTTTTTAGATTTTCATTCTTTTCCTTTTCTTTGTGCCAGTAAGAATCATATTTTCCTCTGATGTGCCCTAAAACAAAAGAAAAAATGCATTCTTTCGCTATTATCCTTCCCCCTTTATGCTAGGAAGCATGGCACTGTTTTATTGATATTATATGCGATGGTTAATTCAGATTTTACCTAACATTTTGGAGGCATCCTGTTTTTTTTCCTTTTGTTTTTGTGGTATATAATTGCATTAAAACGAAAAATTAACTATCATACCAGGTTGTAACGCGAGGCCTATTGACTATGTAATCATTGGTACACTGACTGTGTCGTATGCTGTTTTTTTAATCTAAATGTAAGTATAAGCTTTCCTTTTAATGTATTCATTTATTCTTAAGTTGCACTATTTGCAGTAGTTCTTCGAATTTACATTGGACATGGGATACCTCCCACAGTGGTATAACCCAAAATGATGGGGCCCGCTGCAGAATGTGATGAGGGGCCCCTGAGTCTCCCATGTCGCACAGATATTTATTGGTATTAGCTGAATGGGGCCCCCATGATGGTTTGGAAGCCCCTGAAGGGCTGGGCACCCCCCTACCCTGCAGAGGCTGCAGGGGCCAGCGTAACACCCCTGCCCTCCCATTTTGTTAACTTCTCTATTGCTATGGCTTTTTGTCCAGCTTCTTTGTTTTGCTAAACCTTGAGGGCGAATTTTGTCTAACATTTAACTTTGCAAAAGTTATAATGATGGAAATGTCTCATCACGTACCGGTAATCTTCATTACTCCTGGTCCGATCATCCTTGTTCCATTCATCACTAATGAGATATTACCATTTCCTATACAGAAAAACAAACAGAGGAATGCCTGTAGGTAATGCCCATCCCCCTCCTGCTGGAACCGATACAGGCAATAGGGGATGGGGGATTGGTCGTGATGAATGGGATGAGAACAATGGAACCATGGGTAATGGAGATTACCAGTAAATAATGAGACATTACACTTAGGCCCCCTTGCCCCCCTTGTCTTTGTCCCCCTAATCACTAATGAGGGATACCCAAACTGTGCTCTCCGGCATTCATATGGCAGCCAAAGAGAAGAAATCATACAAAGAGGCCACCATAAGATTTCAACACCTCATAGTGATTTATTTGGAACACATAATAGTCAGAAGTTAAGAAACAGCAGACTGAAAAACTACCAAACCAAGATTATCAGAATCACACAAAACATTCTGCAAGCGTTAATGCTTCACAAAAGTATTCAGAGCTGCCAAAGTTGCTGCCCAACAGATTTCTGTAATGGAAATGCCCTTCAACTCAGCCCAGGTAGCAGCAACCCTCCTGGTGGATCTACCCTGAATTCCTACCGGTGAGGAGAAGACCAGACAAAGAACAGGTTAGAGAATTCAATTGCTTTGTTCACCTACTGATTGATAAAAAGAAAGCCTTATCACCGTTTTTTGAGGCTCCCAAGCACACAAACAAAGAGTCTGTCTTACGGAAAAAAAAATGTCCAAGAAGGACCACTGAACATTTGATTCAGAACACCTTTCCACATTCAAGGCTGGAAGAATAACCTCCTGGGATTTGTGAAACTGGGGAACAAATGAAGATTGCAGACAAAGAACCACTTCATCATCAAAAAAAGACAAAAATGGTTCTCTCGCCATAAGAGCCCCCAGCTAACCAATTCCTCTAGCCAAAGTTATTGCAACCAGAAAAAACACCTTGAAAGTCAAGAATTTGATTTCAACTGTCTCCAAAGGCTTAAAGAGGTGGGAAACCATGCCCTTAGGACCAGAGTGAGATTGCATTAGGGAAACACAGTTTAATCAAAGTTCTGGCCAATGAATAACTTCACAGCAAACTCGAAACCAAAACCTCTGCATCTGCCAAATTTCTCCAAAGAGACCTGAATGCCCGAATAGCTGCCCATCGGGCCATCAAGGTAGAGAGTGGCAAACTCTGCTCGAAACCTTCCCACAGAAACTGCAGAACATCATTTAACTGACAATCCAGAGGAGAACTTTGTAAAGGCAAGCACCACTTATGAAAACTGCCTCAACGTCCTTGATTAGACTTCAAAGAAGGTTTACATGACTGCTTAATCACTACTGCAAATGTTGGGATAACCCCCTGCACTGCAATCCCCCCCTTTCAACTTCCAGACTGAGAGCCGAAGCATCTGAAGAGACAGGAACGGAGTTGCCCTGAGAGGAGAAGGAGAAAACTGGATTCAACCAAGGGTCCTGGACCACTAGACACCTGAGCATCGGAAACCAGGAGCATCTGGGCCAAAATGGGACCACCACTATCATCATCCTGTGCTCTTTCAACAACCAGGGAATGAGAGGAATTGGATGGAATGTATACAACAGCAGATCCGGCCAAGGCAGAGACAGGACATCCACTCCCTACGCCCCTACTTGTGGGCTCCGTGAACAAAACCTGGGCACCTGTGCATTGTGCAGCGAAGCAAAGAGGTCTAGGAAAGGTACACTAAACTTCTCACACAGCTGACGAAAGACACTCTTGGCCAACAATTCCGGGTAGGAGGGGAACACATGACTGAGGGAATCCGCTACTCTGTTGTCCCACCTCCCTGATATGTACTGCAACCAGAGATTGCATGTGTAGCTATCCCCATTGAAATAGTTTGGTAGGCATAGCATTAAAGAAACTGGAACAGGTGCCCACCTTATTGTTCAGATATGCCGCAGTCACCAGGTTGTCTGACCTGACCACCAGGTTGCAGCCAAGATGTTGTTGAAACCCCATTACAGCTTTGTACACTGCCATGCGTTCCCTCCAATTGGAGGAACATCTGCTCTCCTGTAAAGACCACCTCTATTGCAGTGACCAGACCCCCAGAGTGCCTCCCCAACCAAAAGAATCTGCCATGAGTATCTGTCATGAACCTTCAGGGGTTCTTGCTGAAGAGTACCCCCCGCCCCCATGGAAAGGCAATCAGTCCATCACTGTATTTCCCTGATTGCCTGTGTTGTTACCGGTACCAGATCATTGAAGTCTCTTGACTTCTTGTCCCAAAAGGAATGCAGATGATACCACAGGGGGCGAAGCTGAAAGTGACCCCAGGGAACTGTGAAGACTACCGCTTCCATATGCCCCAGGAGCTTCAACAATGGATGTACTGCCAGGGATAGAGAACTCATCGCCCTCAGGATAAGGGACCTCAAGACTGCCGCCTTTGCTTTCAGCAGAAAAACTCGGTTGATATCCATGCAGAACCTGGCCTCAATGAAAATTAGATCCTCTGAAGGGGTCAACTGACACTTTCTCTAATTGATACAAAGTCCATGATCTTGGATCCGAAAGCACACCAAGGCCAGATCCTTTAACAATTGCCTTTTCATGGAGGGTGCAGAAGACAGTCGTTTAGATAAGGATACAGGCGAATTCCAAGCAGATGACACAAGGCCACTAGAGGAGCCACCGTCTTCATGAACCCTAGGGCGCTGTTTTCAGCCCGAAAGGCAACACTTAAATTGGAAATCTTTCCTCTGATGCAAAACATGAGACATGATAGTAGGCATCCTGCAGATCCAGCGTACACATGAAATGCAGTTTGATCACTAATGGGATAATTCTCTGAAGGGTTTCCATTTTGAAAGACAGAGTTTTCACAAACTTGAAATTGCTTGCTTCTGAAGAAGGGACTCGATTCCTTGAAAAAGTGCCAGCCTCTTTTCCTTGTTTGAAGGCCAAGTATTTGGTGGTCTGATCACCGACAGGCAAATTCACTCATGTATCCCTCTGTTATTATATCCAAACCCAAGCGTCGGAAGGAGATGCCTGCTACACCTGAAGAAAGTGCCGGATTCTGCCACCAGCCCCAAATTTCTGACTAGCCATTTAGTCAGGAAGTAGGTTTTGGGGGAGATTTTGCCTTCTCACCTTCTCCTCTTTTGAATTGAAATCTCCCTTGAGAGTGAGGAGGTTGCCTCCTAGAGGGCTGTCGAAAAGAGAGACTTTGTTTTAAAAGGCCGTTTATCTGAAGAGGGTTGTTTTAATGAAGAGGAATACTTGTTGTCTTTGAATAATTTGTGGAGCTTAAACTCAAGTTCAGCCCCAAACAATTGGTTACTCTGAAAAGGTATACGTATAGCTGATGCTTTGTGAGCTGAGTCTGTCTTTTAATACCAAATTCCTCCTTGCAGCAACACAACCCCCCCAGAGAGGGCCGAAACTTTTACAACATCAAAGGAAATGTCTGACATGTAATCTGCCCATCGGTCAATATGTTCCAAGAGACTAGAACAATCTGAGGAGTCATCCAGAGATAAATAGCTTTCAGGTCAGAGATCAAAGACTGTGCCACATAAGTCTCATATATGCCTGCCCTCAGTGCCATTGTGAACCAGAGTTCTCCTTCTTCAATGCTGCATCAATCGTTTTATCAGAGGAATCTTTAGTGACTGCATCTTCTGACAAAAAGTTCTTCCTACAAGGCTAGCAACAAAGGAATCACTAGGAACGAAGTCTGGCATATTCTGCTGCATATCATGAAGGGGATATAATTTTGCGGAGGAGGAGGTGAAGAAATCAAAACCTTCTCAGGGGTTTTACTGATACACCTGGTCCTTTTAAACCAGCAAAGAAGAGATTGGCACAGAAGCTGTAATATAAAAGACATCTTTTTTATTAACCTCAGATGAGGGAGATTGCGTCACACAGTAATCTCAAGTCACTGTAGGAGGCATTCTAAGGAGTACAGAGAACAGGGGCCTTATATACCCACACAGAGGCTCAAAAGAAGGTGGTACAAATACACATGAGAAGAGTTACACACATAGATTATCATACAGAAAATGCACAGTCAACAAGTAGGAGGAGTAATAAGTTGCTGACATCAGTTAGAACAGCCTGGTGCATTCTACTAGCTAGGCCCTTCTGAGCATGTGCAAGGCTCTGGAAGAGGGAAACAGCAAATGGCTAGCACATGGCTAACTAAAATGGCTGCCAAGTACAAAATGGCTTTCAGCTCATGCTAACAGATCCCTGTAATCTTTAACAGATAGTCCTTTTAGCATGAGCTAAAGACATTCTTATGATCCAGTAGGAACACAGAAAATATTTTGCACATTAATTTTCATAAATTTATCAATATTCTAATTCATAGCTAGGTGGGCATTTTACATTACAAACATTTCAGTAAGCGGGTATATATAAGGTATAAGCAGGAGTACAAAGGGAACAGAGCATTGGGTCGTACAGATAGCAGGAGAGAGTAATGACTATTATCACAAACAGAATTATTAACTTTCTAGTCCTAAGCAAATCCCAGAACCATCTTGTAAAAACATTTTCAAGGCTCCTATGTATTTCAGTGACCATCCATTTCAACTTCAGAATAGCCAACAGCACATATCTAATAAAAACATGTTCACTAGACTTTTCTAGTGTTTCATTTATGAGGGCCAGAACATCAATCATTATAATCAAGGAAAGGGTAAAGTAACATTTGTCAACTGCTCAGATTAACTTTTCTCTCGCAGAATAAACATTATTCCTAATGCAAATATTAAAGCAGTCAGACATATTATTACACAAATAAGCCTGGATCCAGGGGACCAGGAGGACCACACAGGGCCATAGGAATTAGGACGAAGAGCTGCAAAGGGCTGCTCCTCCTCAAAAATGGGATGACTAAAGGGGTACATTTTTAACAAAAAAGAAGAAGTCCTTGGGAAATTGAAGCCGATGTACAACTAGCCAGAGGGGAGTCTTCTCCCTGTGTCCATTTGAACCTCACAGGCAGGCTCTTGTTGTTCCCACGGTGGAGCTGCACAACTCGTAACTCTGGAATCACGGCCCAGTTTCAAGTGAAAAGTTTCTTCTTTCAGGATAGGGCAATCACCCACCAGGGCAAATGCTCTCAGCGATCCTGTCCAGTGTCTCAGGCAGTGCACCAGTTTTCTTCACTTCAATCTAACAGGCACCAGAGACACAGCACCTGTACCCTAAACTCCAGTCCTTCCCTAACTCCTGTATTGCTCTGCTGGCGCACTGCTCTTTCGTTGGGGCCACAGATTGCATCCAGTGTGCCCAGATATCTCTTGACCAACAACCAAAAGGTGCATACTTGCAGTCACTTTGGGACCAGGATTCAGAGGCCTGATGCTAGGATCTCTGAAGCAACCCTTGTTTCAAAGGGGGTTACCTCAAGCAAAAACAACCTTGCCGTTCTGGTCGGTCTGTGACTCTCAGCTGGGCATCAAAAACTTGATCCACGATTTCTCCTTTCTGATTTGTGACCCCGTCTTTCACCCAAGACAGTGGCAGGGGTACACACTTCACATCCCAGTGCTTCCGGTCTTCTACCTTCACTGAGGTCCTAGTTGCCAGCAACGCCTGTGCTGGTTACATTCACCTTGAATTCAAGCTGGACTGGTGCTGACTCCCCAAGCTAGATCTGATGGCCGGGCCCCTCTGGCAATGGTTGTAAGGCAGCAAATATCTATTGGTGGACAGAACAAAAAGGTCTTTAGACAAGGCACAGAAATAATCTATCAACAGAGAGGATAGTCTCAGAAAACTTCCTAGTCTTGGGACGTCCCATATATTAGCAAGGCACCCAAGAACCACTTCATTTATCTATGTGAGAGTGAAAAAAACAACAGCCTGGACCTATTGGCAAGTATAAAAGGAACTCTTTGGTGACCTGACAAAAGTAATACGTCACCCAATCCCAAGCAGCCAAGAAAGTCAGTGTTCATTTACTAAATTCTGAGGAAAAGAGAAAAACAATACAAACATACTCCAAATCCTTACATCTGTGTATTCCTATATTATTCATCTGAAGACCCTCAAGAAAAATGGAAATGTTCTGCACTTTTACTCATAGACTTTGCATTACTTGTACAGGACTGCAGACACTTCTAAAATGTTTTCTCTTAATAAAAGCACCTACATTGTATACTTAGGACCATGCTCTCATGTTATAGGAGCAAAATCTAAAACTGCTAATTTAACAGGTATTCCTATTACATAAAGAACTAAAAACTTCAATATAATGGGTACATACATTTCTCCAGCAGAACATATTGTGACAAACAAACTCCTATAAAACAATATTTTCCTCAAAAATGTTTGCTAAGGATCACATGGGCATCTTCCCTGCATTCTACGTTTCACAATCCAAACTATGCAACATCAGCTCTAGTAAGGATTGTCAGTTTATTTACACAGACTAGCTAATAAAAGACTAGCAATGCCCTTGCAAAACTGTATGTAGCATGAGAATAACATAAACAATAATGGTGTTATCACCTGAGAATTTTAGAACAAAAACTACCCACATCTAGTTCCCCTTAAAGATCAAATAAGGGAACAGCAATCTAGACTACTCATCCTTTCATAATTTCATCAAACAGGATGGGCATTAACATAACATATTTATTTATTCATTTTATTAATGCTAACAATGTTTAAACAGTATTACTGAATAGCTAATTAAATGTCTCATGGCTATTTCACAGACAGTTTAGACAGGCTCAAAAGAAATTGAGCAAAAGAGAGAGGAAATATAAATTTGCCTACTCTTAATTTGTAGAGGAGCTAGCCTCCTTCCCCCATTTTGACAGTAGGAAACTTGAAACAGGTTTCACTTCTGTCAACACTATCAACCCCTATGTGTAGCAACTGGGCATAAACGAAGTTATAGGAGGTAAATAGCACATTGAACTAGCTAAAGAACATGAATAACCAACCACCAATTCCTTTAGCAAATGTACAAGTGGAACATGAGGGCGCATGAATTCAAACTAAATCCCATTCTTTCCTTAACTCAGCCCTAAAAGCATAAGTGCTATATACATGGCAGAGCCATTCTCTTAATCAGAGTTCACATATACCATTACATTTCCCTCTGTTCATATCAGTGCACAAAAACTTGCTTTTGCCAAAAAAAGTAAGCAAAACCTCTTTCTCTCTCTGCCTTCTTGTCTTTCAAAAAGTTTCAAAGGTTGAAATGTCAAAGCAAACCTTGCTCTGAACCCTGCTAGGCTTCTAAATGTAGAACTCGACCTTTTAACCCGTTGCCACCAGCTATCCCTTTTTGTGTGCAAGGGTTTCCATGCGGTTCTCCCAATTCAAAGTTACCCTGGAGACTGAGAGCTGAACAGCAAACCCATTCCATTCCTGTCTACCAGCAATTCAGAGGTAAGCTTAATAACTTCTGCCAGTTTTTTGTACATATTTATATTTGTAAGCAGTGTGCTGAGTGCTTGTCTAGCAGTATAGATGTCAGCTACTATACTTACATATGTGCCTTTTTCTGGAGCCTAAGGCAGTTTAAAAGCTGCTCTGATTGGAAGAACCTCATTTAAATAGTGAATTTTACCCAATTTCTACTTTGATGTTTGGGGGACTTAAAAATGAATATCCTACAATTTTTCGGCACATTAGTCATCCCCAGAATGTTCCCTACACATTCCAGCGATGTGACATCAGAAATATATAATGTATACCCTTATAAAAATTAGTTTTGTACGCCTGGGTAAAGTGACATTTCACATGTAAGTTGCCCCCTATTGCGGTACAGCACTGCTTAAATTCAATTTTGATGCTAGGAGGTCACAGTATCATTATTAGGCATTATACATATTAAAAAACTAATTTAATGCACCTTTCTTTAATTAAAAAAAAATTATATAATCACATTTTTTTTTTTTTAATAAATCCAATCATTTTGATGAGTCCACATATGAAAAGCAAGCTTCATCCCTTGCCAATCATATTTAAACACATTCATTCATAACCCTAAGCACAGAAGCCTAATTTGAAACATGAAAAATCTGCGCCACTTTTGAAAGGACAATTATTATTTAACATCAAAACCACTGATATCCTTATTTAAAAAGGCATTAAGAAAGGAAAATCCCTACTGTCAATCTGATCTCTGTTATCCAAAATGATGGACCTGATTTTTTGTAACTTTTTTTTAAAACATTCAAGCCTCTATACCATGTTAATACTAACTTAAAATCCTAGTTGAGTCAGCATCCCTTTCTCTCTGTGGACTGCAGGCAAAAAGACAGCTGCTTCTCAGTGAGACAGTTAAAACACAACTGTCGTAAAAGCTTCTTTTTAGTGTCGAAATGTAAGCAAAGTGACAGTCTATTTAAAACTGAGGCATTTCAATGCAGTCAAATCTATCGTTCTATAATGTATGTTTAGTTCAACAACAACCAATTCACTCAGATAATGTGAATGCCTTTTAATACCTAATATATAAGGATAAATGCTGTGACATTTTGTATTTTAATTTATTTATTGCAAAACACACAATTTCGTTTTTGAGGCCTTTTTTATTCCTATTCAATGTGAATTCTAATTTTATCTTTAGCATCGTGGCAATTTGCACACGTGTATAGTGTCTTACTCAGTCAATTTTAATGATAGCGTGCAGCTATTTAGCATATATTATATAATTCATTGCTGGATTATTTTAAAATATATTTTATTTTAATGATATTTTGCATAACAGAATGATGACAAAAAAAACACATTGAGCTCATTCCAGACATTTTCAGAGGGGGGTCACACACTCAGAACACACAATAGAGCGCGCTTAAGGATAGCCATTCTTGCACCAAGAGCGCAATCGCTATTTACTCACACAAGTACCACTAATGACAAACCACATAGACATTTAAACACTCATTTAACCCACAGATCAACACTTGGGACAGAAACAAAAGACAGCCCACAGTCTGTACTTAATCCAAACCATTTGTAAATACTAGTTGTAAGTCATATTTACAAGAAAAGCTCTCAAAAGTAGTTTAACAACAGCCCAAAAAGACTTTTCCATTTTCAAGAAGCCAAGATACATAAAATTCACTAGATGTGGCTGGCAGAACACCAAATATCGCTCTGCATATCACCACTTATAAATGTTACTAAGTGCACAGACCAGGATCCTTTCTATGTACATATTTAGTTCCTCGGGGTACTAGTCACCGAGGAAGAAATACGTTTTTTATACCTAAACCTAGTTAGGTATCCCCTCTAGGGGAGCGGCTAATTCTATACAAGTTCCCAAATAGTACCTCCAAGAAAGTAACACATTCTACGATGTGTGCTAAGAACAGGCATGCCAAGAATATTGCAGCATATACAATATTATACACAAAGTAGCACTTAACTCAAAGTGTGCCGTTCAAGTTTACAAAAGTTTCTCATTACCTGCCTACATAAATTGCAATTTATATATTTCCAAATTCCAAATATTGGCCAATTTCCATACAATTCCAAAAAGCGTCGCAACAAACGACCTTACCAAGCACAAAAATCTCCAACCTCAGTGCCAAGTTCTGAGTGACCAAATGGTCGTTTTTAGAATACTCACGTCAAAAATGTTCTCAGTCAGGAGTGGTAAGAAGTTGGAGGAGTCAAATCAGGAAGACCAGAAATATACTGGGCTGCAGAGACAGAGAATCTCAGTTTACTAGAGTCCTAGAGTCCTGTTCTGTCCTCCTCAGTAGATTCCTGTCTCCCATCAAGACCACTCCCTTGGATAGCCACTTCTCTGATGAGCCTCACAGAGGGCACCAATTGAAGAAATCAAAACCTTCTCAGGAGTTTTACTGATACACCTGGTCCTTTTAAACCAACAAAGAAGAGATTGTCACAGAAGCTGTAATATAAAAGACATCTTTTTTATTAACCTCAGATGAGGGAGATTGCGTCACCCAGTAATCTCAAGTCACTGTAGGAGGCATTCTAAGGAGTACAGAGAACAGGGGCCTTATATACCCACACAGAGGCTCAAACGAAGGTGGTACAAGTACACATGAGAAGAGTTACACACATAGATTATCATACAGAAAATGCACAGTCAACAAGTAGGAGGAGTAATAAGTTGCTGACATCAGTTAGAACAGCCTGACAACTCTATACTAGGAGCAGGTGCATTCTACTAGCTAAGCCCCTCTGAACATGTGCAAGGCTCTGGAAGAGGGAAACAGCAAATGGCTAGCACATAGCTAACTAAAATGGCTGCCAAGTACAAAATGGCTTTCAGCTCATGCTAAGAGATTCCTGTAATCTTTAACAGAGGAGCTCACTCAACAGAAACACTGGATTCTAGCTGCTTAGCCCAGCGAGCAGATAACACCACAGTTTTTGAATAACCCAAAAACCACCAGCTCACACAGCAACATAAATCTGCAATGCGGAATAGCGAAATCTAATACATGGCCGCCTAAAAGCCTGCCCACCATGCGCTGTGGTACCCGGAACCAGAAAAGCGCAATGACGCCTACCCCCATGCCCTCCTTTCAATACTGTCCGTATCTCCCTCCAAGTCCTCCAGGCAGGGAGACAATCCAGCCGGTTCCCCTGCCCTGCTAGAAAAACCGGCATGCATGATAACTGCAGCTTGAGCCCGCAGGGGCCACCCTCAACTTCTTTGTCCTTCGCGTCACTGTCGGAGAAAGAAAAAGAACAGGTCCCGGCAAAAGGGGGAGGGGCATTACATACCAGCATTGCTCTGTTCTTTTTTAGGTTTCACCTAGCGTTGCAGCACACATGCGCTGCTTGCTATGCGAGACTTCTTGTAATCGATAACATTTTAGAAGTGGAGTGTAGGCTCCGCCCCTTGTTTTCATTGGCTTGCATCATTCTTTATGGTAAACGCTGGCTTTCCATTGTAAGTGAGGCTTTTTAGTCCCACCTTGTTATCGTCCTGTCTTCTTTTGGCCCCGACCACCCGGAATGGATCGTTTGCTTGCGGCGTTACACCCACGGTCTCCATAAGTCGGTGAACACTCTTTATTTGTTATTTGCAGGACCACGCTTGTTTATTTAATTGATTTGCTGCGCGGGCCACTTTCACTGCCCTTGTTTATTTATATAATTAATTTGGAGCGCGGTCCGCTGACTTTAGCGGCCGCGCTTGGTAAAGTGCTGGTAAACCGCGCTTGGTAAACCGCTGCTACGGGGAGGTAGCGTCTCATAGCAGTGCTTGCACAAACTGCAACTGCGAGAGGCCGCGGCTGCTGATTGCCACAGTTCACTCTCTTTGTTCTCTTGAGTGGAGCCCCCAATTGCTCTATCGAGGAACCTCGCCAGATTTCATAATGTGCAGCAAATCTTGTGTTCAGCCCCAATCCCATGCATGTCTGCAGCACGTCCTCCATTGTCAGTTTTAGGGACCCCACAGTTCTCCCTCAGTGCACATCAACCTTAATCTGCAGCACCACATGCGGTTTTAGGAGCCGATGTCGCTCGTCGGTACCCTCAGCCGCAAGTGAGGAAACGCCCAGAGGCCCATGAAGTTGCACCCCTTGCACGGGAAGTCTTCTACTACAGGATGGTTGTTTTTAAAAAAATCTCACATTCAGTGGAGGCTGTCCTGTGTATTTTATTTTTGTCTCGTCAATCCTGTGATTTTTTTGTCATTGTTTCTGCACCAGTCAGGCTAAAAGCCATGTTATTGAAGTTTGTAATACATCTGTCCATTCCACAGCCTATGCCACAACAGAGAGGTCTTGCACTCTCCGTGCTGAAATTGCGCCGTAGATTTTGAATCAAAAGTAGAAGAGAGGTGAATGAGACTCTGGGCCTCATTTGGAAATATGTCAAAACTCAGTTAAGTATGAGGCGTTGGGTGTGGCAGTACTGCGGTTGGAAGGTGGATTTCTTACAAGCATAAGGCTCCATTCCCTTTTCTTTGGGCGGTTTTCTATTGGTCTAGCAGAATGAAATGCTTGGACCTCAATTGACTGCAGTTAGCTTGTCAAGAGGATGAGACACCAGTGAGTGTTACCACTTTTCCAGTAACATTGGTTGCCTGCCTATTTTTACCTGATCAATTGGACTGCACCACAAGAGAGGACTTGTTACTTAGATAGGCTTCCGACACATATCATCACAGTCCCATCCCACTACAGGTTCGGTGAGATTGTGGATACATCCCCCAACATGGATTATTCAGTATTCACAATTCAGTGCACCGACCAGAGAGTCAAGCCCCACTCGTTTCATAAAAACTAAGATCTTAAATGTTTGTTGCTGTCATGGTTGATCAGGTGAACAAAGCAAACACAAAGAGATGATGGACCGAGCTCTGAAACTTTTCAGATACTCACCCCCAATCACAGATCTTGGTTGAATCCATCATCGTTCTTTAGCTCACTTCGCCACCCCAGTTCAGACCCAGCAATATGCAAACCAGTCTTGACCCTGTGCCTCATGGGAACAGTCCAGTCTGAACTGCCAAGCCAGGTCTTCCCTGGGCAAGGTGAACTCCATGTCGCTCCTCTTCCTTCAGCTCATCTCAGTCAGCAGAAGAAGTGTGCTGGGCAGCATGTTGGACCCTGAGACACATGAATCTCCAGTTCTTCTGTACTCTAAAAAATCCCTGACCTACAGACCGAGAGTTGAGAAGACCCTCGACTTTGAATTAGAGGAGGAATATATGCACCAAACTTGATGGTACATCTGTGTCCTCGGTTTATTTATTTGTTTGATTAATTTGGAGCGCGGTCCGCTGACTTTAACGGCCGCGCTTGGTTAATTAATTTAATTCATTTGGAGTGCGGTCCACTGACTTTAGCGGCCGCGCTTGGTTAATTTATTAAATTAATTTGGAGCATGGTCCGAGAGCCACACTTTGGCAGGGGGAGCTCCACAAAGTGATACGCCGAATAGGTTTTCTACAGCGCGAACTCGAGCCGAAGGAATTGGGATGCTTTTTGTAGACACTGGTGGGAGCAGGAGAGCCAGGGGATGAATGGGAAAAAACAAAACATGGGTGGACAGGCTGCGGACCACATGCTACAAAAGCCTTCCCTCGCATCACTGTGCTGCAAGCACACCCCTCTGTTTCCATGAGCTTAATAATAATACCTCAATGACCGTCTTGTACTGTATCGTCTTGTAGTTCTGACACAGCCTCGAAGTGCTGCAAGTTAATAACAGTTAGTTTACCAACCTGGTAAGGATGAAAAGCCAAGAAGCCCCTACAGCGATTGAAGTTCATGCTAACCTGCAGTCTCAGACAAACCTCAGCATTCCACGGGGTGATGTCACACATCACAGTCACGCCTATAGGCATGTGCTGTGCGCAGCCTCCCCCCAGAGCCTCAGCCGGGTCCCAGGTGGAATTTGCCCCGCCATAGCCGAGGGTTGCGCCAGGCGGCAGTCAAGTGAGTGTGTGCATTTCAGACCCACATTACCGAACCCCTTCTATGGGAATGTGGCACAGCTATTCCCTCTGCACATTCCTGGCCGCCGTTAATACGCCACGTGGGGCCCGTATCTGCTTAGTATGCACAGACTCGGATACTGTAATTAATGCCAGTGAGTGAGGCCTGTGTATTATTATTATTATTAATGCAATTTATAGAGCGCACGGCTACCCCAAATAGGGGTGTCCCGGCGCTAGAGATAGGTGAGTGGTGACCAGAAAAAGCCAAAGGAACATAAAAAAGCCATGTTTTCAATAATATTCTGAAGCTAGATTCAGTATTTGCCTTCCGCAAGGGCTCTGGAAGGTTGTTCCACAGTGATGCAGCACCCACTGTGAAAGTCCTTCCTCCCAAACGAGCCTTCGCAAAGCGCGGGGCTTGCAACAGCGTCTGAGAATTTGAGCGTAACACCCGATTTTGTTTATATATGCTCAATCTTTGCTTCAGATATTTGGGACAATTCCCATTTAGGGCCCGATACGCCAAAATCATGGCCTTAAATTGGATTCGCTTCTCCACTTTCAACCAGTGGAGCTTCTGTAAATACGGAGAGACATGTTGTTTAAAAGGAATTCGTAACACCAGTCTCGCAGCCGCATTCTGAATCATCTGGAGACGTCCTATGGCATATTTGGGTAGGCCTAAATAGAGACTATTCGCATAGTCTAACCTGGACGTGACTGTAGCGTGTACTATAGTTTTACGGCAATCCTCCGGTACAAAGTGCAGAATTTTCCGTAAATTTTTCAGGGTGCTAAAAAAACTAGCAGATACCTGCTTAATTTGAGCAGAGAAGGAGAGATTTGCCTCCCATTTCACACCCAAATTCCTAGTGCAGGAACCAGGTATTGGTGGTGTCCCCATCTCTGATGGCCACCACAGTGCTGGATCTGGAGCTAAGCCCTTGCCAAAAAACAAGACTTCAGTTTTTCCGGCATTGAGCTTTAGTTTATTAGCATTCATCCAGCATGCTATATCTTGAAGGCAGCCCTTAAAATTCTTGAAAGTATCTACCGACCGCTCCTTCAATGGAAAAACCAACTGGGTGTCATCAGCGTACGAAATCGCCTTGACCCCCCAGTTGGCAATAAGAGTGAAAAGCGGAGCTAGGTAGACATTAAACAACAGGGGGCTCAGGGCTGAGCCCTGGGGGACGCCACGTTTAATAGGCTTAGGTCTAGAAACAAATGATTGTTGAACAACTTTCTGGGAGCGCCCACTTAGGTAAGATTGAACCCAAGCTAGCACCGTCCCACCAAGGCCCGCATTTTGTAGTCTCTGGATCAGGATGCCATGGTCTACCGTATCAAAGGCCGCGGACAGGTCCAGGAGCACCAGCAATGCCGATGCTCCTGAATCCAATGTCCATTTTACCGACTCTGCCACCTCGAGAAGAGCGGTCTCGGTACTGAAACCTGCCCGAAACCCGATTGCGTGTCATGAAGAGCACGGTTCTGCTCTATGAACGGGGTCAATTGGCGTTGAACCATTTTCTCTAACATCTTACCCGGGGCAGGAAGCAGAGAAATGGGCCTCAAATTGCTAAGGTCACCCGGGTCGCCATTAACTTTCTTCCTCAGAGGGAGGAGAGATGCGTGTTTCCAAGAATCGGGAAAGATACCTGTCTCTAAGGAGGTATTCCAGATATGGCGAAGTCCCTCGATCAAAGATGGAGCTAGCATTTTCCAAAACTTTGAAGGGCAAGGGTCATCTGGTGCGCCCGACCTACATTTCAATATTTCTGCTAATGCCTCCTGGTGCGATAGCTGGGTAAAGTTTAAAAGTGTTTCCCTCCCGCCGCCATCTGCAGTTGTTTCCAGTTTTACCGTGGCCTCGGAGGGAGTAAAAGAGTCATAGACTTTAGAGATTTTGTCGTCAAAGTAGTCAGCGATTTTTTTCGCACCCTTCTGCAGAGGCTGTAACCTCGAGTTCACTAGCCTTAGGTTTAAAAAAGGATCGAGGATCGAACTACTTTAAAAACTTCTGTGCCAGAGTGGTTCGCATTCTGAATGCGTGCTACAAGGTAGTCTCGTCTAGCAATTTTTAAAGCCTTATGAAGTTCTTTTATCGCTTTTTTATAAACCACTTTGGCTAAATCACAGTAGGCTACTCTCCATTGGCGTTCCAATTTTTTACAATGACTTTTTTGTTCTTTCAGGGACGCGGAGAACCAAGGCGCCGAGGGAGAGCATCTATCTGGTTTCCTCATTCTGATTGGTGCAACAGCTTCCATTGCGTCCCCAATCCATTTGTGCAGAGTAGCTGCATCTCGAGTGGGGTCGTAGGATAGCTGAGGATAACTCTCCCTCAGTATGGGGCTTAAAGATTCCGCCGACAGTTTCTTCCAGTCTCTTTTTTGCACCATCTGGATATTTTTTACTAACTTGACAGTCGGGAGAGTAATTGAAAAGGGAATTAGGGAATGGTCCGACCAGGTCAGTGGTAGTGGGGGCCCTATTACGGTATTTTGTATATTCGAAAAAATAAGGTCTAACGTGTGACCTGCCATGTGTGTCGGAGAAAGCACCCTTTGTAGGAGGTTTGCCCCCTCTAAAGATGACACAAGTTGCGCTGCTTGTACGCAATCTGGGTCGTCTACATGTAAATTAAAGTCACCTAAAACCAGAAAATTCGAATAGAGCACTGATTTTTGGGCAATCAGATCGCATAGAGACTGCACGGCAGTTGCTGCACATGCAGGCGGTCTATAAATAAGAATGCCAGCTAGGGCAAATGCAGGGGTAATCTGGAAGCAGAAATGTAAGCCTTCAATACCATGCAGGAGCAGCGAGGTAGAAGACATAAGCTCCCAGGAATCTCTAAAGATAATCGCTACCCCTCCACCTCTTTTTCCCCCTTCACGATTAACAAAACATATTTTGAACCCTGGTGGGGTAGCAAGTGAGATCGATGTTATTGCATCCGCGCTCAACCAGGTTTCTGTAAGGAACAGGGCATCCCACTTCTCTTCAATTGAAATTGACCAGATCTCCTCGACATGTTTAGGTAACGACCTGCAGTTAACCAATCCCAAATTAAGTGCGGCCCTCTGATCGGAGAGAGAGCTTTGGGAAGCCTGCCCCACCCCCACCTTACTTAGAACCAGCGTCTGACCACATTCTATGCAATAGTGTGGCAATCGGGAACGAGCCAGATCAAGCTGATGTGCCCTCCTACAGACAGTGCCCTGGAGGCTTAACAGTAACTCTCGTGACCACCTTAGGTGGCTCCTTCCAACCATCCCGACAGCGTGGCTGGCGCTGGCCGCGCGACGGATGCGGACGGGTGCAGACGGGCTTGCCTTAGGCGCGCCTTCGGCGCGCCAGCGGCGCGCCCGCTGCGCGCGGCCGCTGTGCGGCCGCCGAGTCTCGCCCATCATATGCCCCCTGCACCGGAAGTCCTGTGGGAAGTGGGCGGAGTCGCGTCAGTCCCTCCGCAACAATCGGCACTGGTATGCCGTGACGGAACGAGGACTGCGTCCCGCCCAGATACTGACAGCCCCAAGCAGTGGCCCCCCAAAAAGTGACAAAGTGCAGCAGCAGCAAAAGTAAGTAACAATGAAAAAAGCGTTTTTAAAAACGTTTAAAAGATCGTTTAAAAAAAGGATCGGTGCTAAACAGATAGTCAAATAAATTCAGGCAATATAAAAGCAAGTTAAAAATTAGAATTGACAGTTTTGATCACCACACACTCAACTCGAGCTGCGCGGCCGCCGAGTCTCGCCCATCATATGCCCCCTGCACCGGAAGTCCTGTGGGAAGTGGGCGGAGTCGCGTCAGTCCCTCCGCAACAATCGGCACTGGTATGCCGTGACGGAATGAGGACTGCGACCCGCCCAGTTACTGACAGCCCCAAGCAGTGGCCCCCCAAAAAGTGACAAAGTGCAGCAGCAGCAAAAGTAAGTAACAATGAAAAAAGCGTTTTTAAAAACGTTTAAAAGATCGTTTAAAAAAAGGATCGGTGCTAAACAGATAGTCAAATAAATTCAGGCAATATAAAAGCAAGTTAAAAATTAGAATTGACAGTTTTGATCACCACACACTCAACTCGAGCTGCGCGGCCGCCGAGTCTCGCCCATCATATGCCCCCTGCACCGGAAGTCCTGTGGGAAGTGGGCGGAGTCGCGTCAGTCCCTCCGCAACAATCGGCACTGGTATGCCGTGACGGAACGAGGACTGCGACCCGCCCAGATACTGACAGCCCCAAGCAGTGGCCCCCCAAAAAGTGACAAAGTGCAGCAGCAGCAAAAGTAAGTAACAATGAAAAAAGCGTTTTTAAAAACGTTTAAAAGATCGTTTAAAAAAAGGATCGGTGCTAAACAGATAGTCAAATAAATCCAGGCAATATAAAAGCAAGTTAAAAATTAGAATTGACAGTTTTGATCACCACACACTCAACACTATATGTGTGTTGATCAGCACGTCTGGGTTTATCTACTTTGGATTCAGCACTACTTCTGTACAGACCTTCTGGCCTAAGACAGTGATGCATGACAGCAGTGTGGGTGAGATTCATACCAAGTAATGGTCAGGACAATAGGTCTTGTGCCGGCAAACAGACTGTTAGATTTGCCGATGCTTGTTTAATTTTGTTGTGGTTTTTGTTCAACTTTATTGTTGGAGGGAGCTGCGGGAACCTCAAAAATATACACAAGCATTTGCAATGCAATAGGTCTCGCATTTACGCGGGTTTAAGCAATTGGCATTATAATTAACAATGCCTTTTGTTTATGTTTTGAAAAACAAAACATAAATAAAGGGCATTGTCATTTACAATGCCAATTGCTCAAATTGCAGACATGCGAGACCTATTGCATTTCAAATGCTTGTTCTATATAGGCGATGGTAATATCTCATTAGTGATGAGGGGGATGAAGGCAAGGGGATTAATAGCAAGTGAATTTTTCGACTCCCACCAGAAGATTAACTTCTATGCATTTCTCATGTGTTTCCCGAGGTCTGGTCCATGCACTATATCTTCTACACACCTACTTCATGCCTCTATTGGCGTGTGCTCTCCTCCCAGAAAATATAATCTTGTCACAAACTGTTAGCCGAATAGCATCTGTTACCACGCATGCCAAAACCACGCGCGGCTTGACAATGCAGTCAATACCACGACTGTGTCATTACCATGAGTTCCATTGCAACGCAACTCATTACAACGACTTGCTTTAGGGAAGCGCTGGAGTTTGGAATGGTTTAAATTACTATTCCAACTCCTGTCGGTGTATCAGAAGGGTAGGTGTTGGACTTAAAATCCAACACCAGTCCAACACTGCATGTTGCAAGTCGTTGTAATGATTTGCATTACAATGGATGGTAACGTCGCAGTTGTGGTACTGACTGCGTTGTAAAGGCACTTTGATGTACTGCCTGCGTTATGATAGATGTTTCCCATAATGAATGACTGAAATGCTATATCACAGCAAACGTATGATAATGTTTGAGTACAGCTATTGGTACTGTATTCAGTTTATTGTAGAATGTATATTATTTTATCTTTTTAAAGTTGTCAAAAAGTCAATATAGTGCAGATGGCAGAATAGATACGCTGTGGTACATACACAAAACCAAAAATAGAGATAAAGGAGATAGGAACTGAAATTTGTACATCTCTGTTGGTTTGAAAAGATGCGGAGAGATGATTTTAAAGTTTACTTAATATTGTAAAATATGAGGCTGCACAGACAAATATATGTAGAGTGATCAAAAATCACAGCACATTTGAACAAAATGGTTGAAGACAGCATTTAGCATAGCAAGATAGGCATAATGGGGGTCAACAAAATGAGACACAGAAGCTCCTGAGAGCATGTTTTTTTATTTACTGATCTTTTCTTCCACTGTATTGCACACCCACTTGTTCTAGTTGCAGACCTCACCTTCCATGTTTTGTTATGCATGTTGATTTTTAACCCTCTGAAGAAAGGTACTATGCCGACTTTTCCGTCGCTTCCTCTTGATGGCTGTAGAGACGTTTGGAACAGTTTCTTGAGCTGCTGGCCCACATCTGCTGCACAGATTAAGGTTTTCCACACACAGTGTAAGTGGTGTTTTTTCTGCGTCCTTCTGTGTCGTGGGGGTTTAGGTCAAACCCATATCTGAGCTCTTTATTGAAGCGGCACAGCCCCATTGCCAATTGGATTATTGAAAATGGAAGAAGTATCATGAGGCAGAAATTAAGGGGTCTGATTTAGACTCAGCTGTTGCTATAGTGAGTGTGTGTGTGTATAGCGTGTGTGTATGTGTGTGTGTATGATATATATATGTGTGTTCCCTCAACTTCCATGTATCAGGATCTCAGAGGGGCACAGAAAGGCAGCACTCATGTCAGCAAATTCCAGGCAAGTCATAGTTGTTTAGGCAATCATAGTTTTTATTTTTGGTTTATTTTCTCCATTAAAAGGTGGAAGGTGCATCAAGAAACAAACAATCGACCTACGCGTTTCGGCCAGATGCCTTCGTCCGGGTCACATGATTATAAGTGCAGGGTGATTATAAAGAGGTTGGTTTTTGAGCCGCCCTCATTTATAAAAAAAAAAATCCCAAGTTAAAGACAACTTCTTTAAAGGAACAGTATATAATAGCATTTTAGCAATAACTCATAGCCATTGCAGAGAGACATTTATCTTTGGAAGACAAATTTTAGCGTTTAATCACACAATTTTTAGGTGGTGAAGTACCTTTAGCAAAACATATATTATCATGAGAAATAGTCATTTGTCCTAAAAGGGCCAGTATGAGAGTGGTAAAGTACCATGAGTATAAATAACGTGAGAAACATGTGCTTTCATTGCATATAGTTAATCAAATTGTCAAATTTAAGAAATATGCAAGAAAAGTGCAAATGCAGATATAAAAGAGGAGACAGAATAACTAGGGATGATAAATGATAAAGTACCTCAAGTATGGGTAACAATGAAATCCTGTCCTATTATATACAGTAATTTACATTGCTATTGTTGAAATCGCATAGTGTGCACAAGAGCAAGTTCAAGTATATAGAAGAGGTAGGTATACGATTTAAAATGCAATTTTCAAAATTTTGGTCAAGTACCAGTGTGCAAGTATATGGAAGAGGTAGATATAAGATTTAAGGTGCAATTTTCACAATTTTGGTAAAGTACCAGTGTTATATTTAACTTCTAGCTAGCTGGTATCTAAGTGTGCTCTCGCTAGCCGCCCATTTGAGGAATTCATTCAGCCATCTCCGGTGTGTGGGACCCACCTTCGACTTCCACCCTTTCGTCACCTCCCTCTTTGCCAGGATAAGGCCCATGTCTATAAACTTGCTGGATATTTTATTCTTGGGCGTGTGCGGGAACCAGTGGAGTATACAAACGGCCGCGTCGTATTGTAAGTCTCTATCTGATACGTCGTTCAACGTGCCGCCGATCCCCTCCCAGTACTCCTGCAGGTTTGGGCAGGCCCTCAGCATGTGGATCAGGTCCGCTCCCACCCTGTTACATCTAGGGCACGCAGCTTCCGCAGCTCCGAAGTATTTCCTAATTTTGTCTGGGGTAAGGTATGCTCTGTGGAGCACATACAAATGAATCAATTGAAATTGCGCATTTCTCGTGCTTTTTCTGGCTCTACGCACCAACTGCGCCCATGTGGTGTCAGGGATGTCCACCTGCAGGTCCAGCTCCCACTTATTTTTTAGCGCAGTCAGGGGCTGAAGGGCCTCCTTTATCATCCGTGAGTAAAGGCACGTCACTGCCTTGAAGGTGCCAGCCGACATCATTGTGTATTGGCACGCCTGCGTCGTTGCGGGCTCAACTAGACCCTCACCCCAGTGTGCCTGTATGACTCTCACTACTGCCGCATGCAAGAGGTAATCCCCTCTTGGGAGGTCGTAGCGATCTTGCAGAGACTGGAACGGGGACAGCACTCCGTCATCGTACAGGTCCCCCAACATCTGCAGACCCGCCTCCTCCCACAACTGCAGCCTCGACCAATCACCCCCATGAGGGAGCGCTGTCACCATGCCCAGTGGGATTTCGGGCGCATACGGGTGTCTGACTCCCGCTCGCCTCTGCGAACTGTTCCAGCATAGGCGGAACGTACGCTCCTCCTGGGTCAGGTCCCCAAGTGCCAATCTCTGTTGGAGGGTGATGTAAGCCAATACATGGCGGGGAGTGCCAGCGTCCCTCTCCCTCTCCGGGCCACGGTATACTCTCGCTACTTCCTGCGTGAAGGACTGCAGTTGTGCAGCTAAATAATAGAGCTCGAAGTTCGGGACCGCCAGGCCCCCCTCATCTTTTGGGCTGGTCAACGTCGTTAGCGCTATTCTGCGTCTGCCCGATCCCCACAGGAAGGATATTATCAACGACTTGAGGTGCTTAAAGATCGCTCCAGGCACCCACACTGGGAGTGTCCGGAAGAAATATAAGAATCGGGGCAGGGCGATCATCTTCAGTAGGGATATGCGGCCCGTTACCGATAATGGCAGGGTGGCCCAGAAAGACATGCTCCCTTGTAGGGCGCAGATGCAACGCCCTATGTTGCCCTCTAGCAGGTCCGAGGCGTCATGATATACGTGCACCCCGAGATAGTCTAGACAGCGAGGCTCCCATCTAATCAATTGGCAGGCGGGGGGCTGCACCTCCTCTCGCTGCAAGGGGAACAGACAGGTCTTATTCCAATTAACCCTGAGGCCAGACACCCTGCCGAAGCGCTCCAGGAGCCCCTCCGCGCCCTCCACCGCGCTGACGGAGTTCTCCAGAAAGAGGAGGAGGTCGTCCGCGTATAGCGATATGAAATGGCGGTGCCCTCTAAAATCCAGCCCGCCGTAGTGGTTGCCCATCCTAGCCATGGCCGCCAGAGGCTCTATCGCCAACGCGAACAGCAGGGGGGACAATGCACAACCCTGCCTGGTGCCGCGACACACCTCAAACTGCTGTGACACCAGCGTGCCCACTTTCACACGAGCCTTCGCCGAGAAATATAGCACCTTTGTCCAGTGTATGTAGTTGTCGCCCAGGCCGAATCTCCGCATCACCTTGAACAGGTATTCCCATTCCAGACTGTCGAACGCTTTTTCAATGTCGACCGACAACACTAGGGGGGTCCGCGCCTCGGGCAGCGGGTCATTTACAAGCCTGATCAACCGCCGAATGTTGTGGGTGGTGTTGCGGGTGGGTATGAACCCAGACTGATCCTTGTGGATCAATTCCTGCATATGGCGCAACAGCCTGGTCGCCAATATGGTGCTAAGAATCTTGTAGTCTGTAGTGAGCATTGATAGGGGCCAGTAGGACGCAGGGTCAGTGCTTTCTCTGCGTGGCTTTAGTAAGGGAATCATTATGGCCTCACGCATGGAGCGCGGGAGCCGTCCTCTGGTCCTGGCCTCATTATAGACAATTTGGAGCCGGGGAGCCAGCTGCTCCAGGTATTGGCCGTAAAACTCTATGGGCAGGCCATCCAGTCCCGGGGTTTTATTGCGGGCCATCTGCTTCACGGCTCCCTTAATTTCCGCTAGGTCTATTTGGCCGCCCAGGGCATCTGCGTGCTCCTGTTCCAGCCATGGTAGTTGCAGCTCGTCAAGGTATGCCTCTACTTCTTCACCCGGTGCCAGTAATGCACTCTTGTACAAACGCACGTAGTAGGACCGAAAGCCGTCCAAAGTAGCCGGTTGCGTGGTGCCTATACGGCCCTCCCCGCCCCGTAAAGCTAAGGTGGGGTTACTGTTTCTAGTAGGGTTCGCTAACCAGGCCAGCAGTGTCCCAGCCTTATCCCCCTCGGTGTGCGTTTTAGTCAGATACGTTCTATAATCGAAGCTGCGAAGACGCTCCACCTCCACCGCAACCGCCTCCCGCTCCTCGCAGAGCCTGTCCTGCAGCTCGGGTCGGTTGGGGCGCGCCACTTCGGTCTCTCGCAGCGCGCGTTCGGCTCTGTCTAAGTCGTCTAGCAGGGTCTTTCGTATCCCCGCATATTTCCCTATGCCATGGCCCCTCACCACGATCTTAAAGGCATCCCATTCCGCCGCCCTAGAGGTCGCGGTACCGCCATTCTCTACAAAATAGTGCCCGATCCTTTCATCGAGCGACGCTCGGAACGGTGGGTCATCTAATGTGTCCGGCCGCAGTCGCCACGTCGGGATCTGAGAAACTACGTTCATCCAACCTAGCGTTAGTAGCAGGGGGTTATGATCGGAAATGGTGCGCGCCAGATATTCCGTCTTGGCCGCCGCAGGGAGGACTAATGGAGTGCACAGGAAGGCGTCTAATCGGACATGAAGGTCATGGAGGCCGGAGTAGAACGAATAGTCCCGCTCCTCTGGATGCTGAGCGCGCCAAGCGTCAGTCAGAGCCCATTTGTCCTGCCAATCCGCTCTAGCTTTCGCCAACCGGTGCACCGGGGACGCGGGCAGCGGCGGGTGTGATCTATCTAGTGTGATATCTGCTATGGAATTGAAGTCCCCCCCTAAGAGCACTGGGCCCGCGAGGTAGCCAGCCAGCACACCAGAGAGTCGCGCAAAGTAGGTCGCCTGGTCCACATTAGGCGCATAGATGCTTCCTAGAGCGATATGCCTACCCCTGAGTTTGCCCTCCACCGCAATTTACCGACCCTCCGGGTCCGCTATGTGTCTGGTGACCTAAAAAGGAGTGCCCGCCCGTATCCAGATTAATACCCCTCTAGCAAAGGCAGAGTACGTAGTGTAGAACAGTTGGCCCCTCCATCTACGCTGCAGGGCTATGCCCTCCTTCTTCGTAAGGTGAGTTTCCTGCAGGAACGCTATCTGCACTCCCCTACGGACCAAGTAAGCATGCACCTTGTGCCGTCTCGCCATGGAGTGGAGCCCCCTCACATTCCAAGTCACACATTTTATCGATCCCGCATTAGCCATTGTCCCACATTGTACGGCATTTAACACAGGCAGTCCGTCCCCAGGCGCAAATGGAGGCACTATTCCCTCCCCCCCTCGACACAACCCCTAACTCCCCCCCTGCACTTCACCTTGAGCCCTCCCAACTACTCAAGACCCCTCCCCCCCCAGAACAGGACCTAACTTCGCAAAAGCTGTTCCCATCCAAACTGTGCTCGAGCAACCGCGCTCTCACAAACCAGCTAGGCCGCAGTCTACACTACGGAGGCCTTATGGGCCTTGTAGGGCGTTGACTAGTCACTAGGTCCCAGCCATCGACTCATCCCCCCCGCCCCACATTACTCAGGAAGCTCACGAATGTCCAATCTTACTGTATCCTGCTCAGATGTCTGTAATGGCGAGCCCCGGCCGCCGTTGCACATCAGGAGACTCTTGTTCGGCGCTCAGCCCTCGACTATTTCCTCCGAGGTCTGTGGCGTGACCACCGGGCCTTTCGTGCTGCCAGCGTCAGAGTGTCCTGACTCCGAGTCCGTGCCCTGGTCTTCCGAGCCGGAGGTCCGTCCCGACGGAGCCAATGCCGCGCCCGATAAGTCCATCACCGCCTGCAATGCAGCCCTTCTGCCGTCCTCCGTCTGGGAGTCAGTCGGTCTCCTGTTCCCCCGCCTGCGCCCACGGATCCTCTGCGACTTCCTCGCTGGTCGCTGCTGTTGCTGGCCCTCAGTTCCTCCAGCCCTGGCCCCGGCCGCGTCCGCCCTGTAGGTGTCCCACCAGGTCCATGCCTCCGCCGACGTGAGGAAGACCATCGTGTTACCATCTGCTACCACTCTGAGCCTGGCAGGGAAGAGTAGTGAATACTGGAGGCCCTCAGAGCGGAGTTCCCTTTTGATGGACAGGAAGGAGGCGCGCAGCTTTTGGGTCTCAAATGTGTAGTCCGGGAACAGCGTGACCTTACTATTTTCCACCTGAAATGGACCTGCTTCTCTGGCCCTCTGCAACAACCAGTCCCTGTCTTTGTAGTGCAGGAGTTTGATGATCACGGGGCGAGGCGGTTGGCCTGGTCTAGGGGGTCTGGCAGGTACCCGGTGCTCGCGTTCCAACGTGAAGAAGGGCGATAGGCCCTCCGGGGCCACGACCGTTCGCAGCCAGCCATCCAGGTAGCTCACCATGTCGGAGCCCTCTTTTTTTTCCGGCAGGCCTACCAGGCGCACGTTGTTGCGCCTGCTGCGGTTTTCAGCGTCCTCGGCCCTCCTTTCCAATGCGTGTATACGATCCAGCGCCTCCGTTAGCCGGCCCTCAACAGATTTTTGCGCCGGTACGAGGTCTTTCAGAGTGGTCTCGGCAGTCTTGACCCTGTCCGTTAGCTTGCCATGATCAGCCCGCAGGAGTCCCAGCCCCGTTGCCACCTGCGCTATGTCTTGGTGTAGTGTGTCCTTCGTGGTCGCGATGGCCTCCAGGATGCGATCTTGCATCTGTTGTAAGTCCGTTGGGCTTTGTGGGACTCCCGCAGGCGCCTCCGAGGTGGGGCCTCCGTCACCTCTCCCCCCTCTTGGTTTACCCATGTTGAGGCGCTATGTTCAGTCCAGCTGCCCCCAAAGTCCCGTGGCGGGCGGTACGCCCCTGCCGCCGATAATGTAGTCCGCCTGGCGTGCGCCTCCCGATGGGGTTGACCAACCAATGGCCCCTCGGCTACGTCTCCTCGCCCCCGCTGCAGTCCAAGCCCCAGAGCCGCTTCTCCGTTAGGTCCGCCGCTCACGTGTAGCTGCTCCGCGGTCAGCCACGGCGCCCCACTGCGAGCCACCGCCCTCGGTGGGGTCCAGCGCCGTCTCAAGAACCCGCTGTTATCAGCTGTTCAGATGGCCCCACTCGGGGAGCAGGGGAGGTCCGCAATGGCGTGTGCGGCACGTGTGGCGCCGCGTGTGGAGCCCTCGGACCGAGCACGGGGTCCTGGCCAATCCACAGTATACTATGGCCAGCGGTGCAGGCCCGCCGGCCGCTCCGCCCCCACTCCGCCCGGTAGGGCCCGGGATAACAGGAGGTACTCCGCTGTCGGCACAGAAGAGATTCCGAGGCCCCGGTGGTCCCCGGGAGCGCACGGCCGCCCCAGTCTCCAGAGCAGGGGCGCCGGGCGATGTAGCGTCTTTCGCGGGGAAAGGAGGAGCGGAAAATGGCCGCCTCGCCGGTCCCTCCCGACCGGCCACAATCCGTCACCAGGAGCGCCTCAGCGCGGCAGGGCAGCGAAATCCCGCATGCCGGGCATTCGATCCCCAGCGGGGGACAGGCAGGCCACGCTCCGGTCTCCAGAGCCTGCGGCGCCCCGCAGTTCAGGGCCACCAGTCTTTGTCGCGGCCGAGGAGGGGGGGGGGAGGAGCCACGTCCCGGCGGACCCGAGCCCCCGACCGGTCCCACTGGCGGCCGGCGGCCCGGAGATCCGGACCTCAGCAGGGTCTCATCACTTCGTCACAGGGTGCCACCGCATCCGCAGCGCCTCAGCGCATCCGTGGGTCCCGTCACTCCGGCTCCGGGGCATCCGCCATCTTGGCTGCCAGAGCTCCACCGCTGCAGTGCCTCTCTTCTCCGTAACCGGCGCGATCGCCGGGGCGCAGCCCAGACCAGCGCAGAGCCCAAGGTGTCTCCCGGGACCCCCCCGGTTTTCCTCGGGGTTCCCAGGCGTTTTCAGGATGTTCTTATCGGAGAAGCGGGCGGGGGGTCACTCACTAGGCTGCGACCATCCTCGCCGGCAACTAGCCACGCCCCCCTTTCTGTTCCTTTCATGACAATCCATTTCGATTCTGCTTTTCTTAACTGCAATTCCCGATCTCCACCTCTAATGTTGAGGGGAATGTGTTCTACTCCATAAAATTTGAGGTTATCACAGTTTTCTTCGTGTTCTTTCCAAACATGTTTGGCAATTGCATATGCAAAGTCTTTGTTCTTAATTGCCCTCAGATGTTGTAGAATGCGTAACTTTAGTTTATTCACAGTACTTCCTATATATTCTTTTCCACATTCGCAATTTAGGGCATAGACCACATGTGCCGTTTCGCAAGTGATCCTCTCTCTGATGGTGATTTTCCCCCCCAACATGGTGTTTGTTTTCTGTTGGTTTAGGCCGTATTTGCATGCTTTTCATTTTGGATATTTAAAAAATCCTTTTGCTCTTAGCCATTGTGTTTTGCTGCTGCCATGATCTGTTCTTTGATAGTGGCTATGTGTCAGGATGTCTCCCAAAGAGGGTGCTTTCTTATAAGTTATGTTAAGATGGTCAGATGTGAATTCCTTTAAGTCACCGTCCCATCTCGAGATCTTCCAATGGTCTTGGAGTACATCCCTTATTGCATTACTCGAGGAGTTATACTGTGTTATGTATCTTATTTCGTTGGCCTCAGGATTGTCATTCTGTCCAATGTTTGTGATATTGGGATATAGTAAGGTTTCTCTTTTCCATTGTTCTTTGTTTGGCATTTTCCAATACTGTAAGAGGATATCCTCAGATCAAGAATCGGTTATACATTTGATCCAATTGTGAGAGGAATTCTGATTCTTCCGAGCAGTTCCTTCGTGCTCGTAAGAATTACCCATATGGAACACCCCATTTTAGACATCTGGGGTGAGCACTATTCGCTGAAAGGATGCTGTTACACGCAGTAGGCTTTCGAAAAAGTGTTGTTCACATTCTCTGTTCTTTTATGTAGATGTGTATGTCCAAGCAGTCTATCTCTGTCTTGCTGATGTTGTAGGTAAATTGAAGTTGAAAACCATTGTTGGTGAGATTCTTTTGGAAGTTATTAAGGTCTCCTGTGTCTCCCTCCCAGATTAAAAGCAGATTGTCTATCTAACATACCTAGAGTACGATATTCTCCATCATCTGTTTGTTTTTGTCTGACCAGATTTGTTCTGCCTCCCACATGCCCATTGTGAGATTAGCGTATGTGGGCGCAAAGGAAGTCCCCATTGCAGTACCTTTGCTCTGCTTATAAAATTTCTTATAAAAAAATAAAGATGATGTTGGTAAGGCAGAAGTGCAACATTTCCAATATCATGTTGGTCTGTTGGAGAACATTTAAAGATCTTGACCGAAGATAGGATTCACAGGCTTTGATCCCGTTTTCATGCCTGATAGAAGTATACAATGATACCACATCAATGGTTTTCATTGTATATTCATCTTTCCAGGGTATGTTGGCGATTCTGTTTAAAAAATCCATTGAATCCCGGGTGTAAGATGGTAAGTCTTGTACATACGGGAATAAAAAAATATCTAAGAATTTCGAAGTATTTTCTAGTAATGAACCGCAGGAACTGACGATCGGGCGCCCAGGTGGTTATCTAGACTCTTATGTACTTTTGGTAGTACATAAATCGTTGGTGTAATCGGATGTTTTATCAAAAGATAGTCCAATTAGTTTTCATCTAGGAGCCCATCTCGATGCCAATCTTGAAGCATCTTGTGGAACTTATTCATAATCCTAGGTGTTGGATCTTCTTTTAGTCTCTCATAGTTTGATAATCATAGAGTTGTCTCTTGACTTCCATGTAATATTTCTGAGCGTCCATAAAAACATTTCCCCCTTCATTAGAAGGCTTTATGACAATCTTGTCATGTGTTCTCAGGTCGTTTAGGGCCCATCTATCATCATTAATTATATTTCCAAATTTGTGATGGTTCTTTTTCTTATCTTTAATGTAGATAATCCGTAGTTCCTCTGTCATGAGTTCCTGGAAAATGTCAACTCTATTCCCAGCTGGTAATTGTGGGCAGAATCTAGATCGAGTTTTGCAGTGACTGCTGATGGACATATTGGTTGTAATAGCCATCTCTTGACAGATTTGTGTATTTGTCCTATTCTTAATTATTGGGGATATATCCAAGTTGTTTTCGGACTCCAAACAGTGTAATGTTGTCAAGGGTGCGATGTCATTTAGGGTGAGTGATGTCAGAGTCTCTTGATTATAATGTTCCGTCGCTCTTATTGGCATTGTAGCAAAATACTCTTTTAATTTTAATTTTCTGCAGAATAGGTATAGGTCTACCCTAGACATTGTTAGATCCATATTGTTGGAGGGGCGAAACGTTAGTCCTTTATTTAGTGATTTGACATGTTTCGTTGTTAGAGTCTTTGAGGAGTGATTTATAACCAAGTTGTTTTCATGTCGTTGAGTGTCTTGGTTCGATAACATCCTCTTTATTTATTTGAATCTCTCATTTTTTGGGGCTTGTTTCTTGTGCCCCCGTCTGGCTCTTTTTGTTGGTGTTCCGTTTGTTTGGGGACACCTCTCCCTCTGCCTCGCGTCGTCATCCTTACGAGTCTCATCTCCCCGGAAAATTCCAACCCCGCTCTGCCTGCGGATAGTCCTTCATCTCCTGAACTCACTTCAGAGCTTTCAGCGCTGGATATTCTAACTGTCTCCGTTCTCATTGTCTCATGGTCCAGAGCCCGATCCATTGATTGTTTTTTGTAGTTAGCATTGTATTTTCTTGCAAAAGTGTACACCCTTCCTGTAGCGTAATCTCTTTTTATCACGCTGAAAAGTTCTTACTTTTTTATTTTGTACTTCTTCCTCGTGTTTATCCAGTTTTTTCTCCAAATCCTTAAATGCATTGATGCCCTCAGGTGTTTCTTTGAATTTTTCTAGAGATTTTTCTAGTTCTTTCACTTTCTCCATGGTTTGGGATAATCTCCTTTCAGCGTGTATAATCAATGTGTCTATTAATTTCATGGAGCATTCATTGGTGTCTGATTGCCATTTGGCAAGGAGGTCTGGATCTAAATCGCTCAGGGTGGGCAAGACAAAAATTCGTAAGCCCCTGGGTACCCTTTTGCAGTCAATATATTTTTTTTAAGTGACACTTTTCCCACCATTTGTTTATTTCAACTATCCTTGCTTGTTCCAATTCTTTCATCAGTTGTTTCGGTGTATTCGCTGCCCCTGTTTTTTAGCGCTTAGTTGACTGTGCGCCACCGTGAGTTCTCCTTCATCGTCAAACATATCTTTCAGTAATTGTTCCCGTTTGGTCCAACAATCTGCCATGTTGATTTATGTTTTTTATATATATTTATTTTCTATTGCGTACTTGGTTCAAATCTTTGAGTCGTTTTGCCAATATTTCATTGTTTTAGAAAGTTACTTTTAGAATTGTTCCTTTAAAACCCAAATTGTTCTTAATGCAAAAGTAAATATGCAGAAGAAAGAATAATGAAAAGCCACAACTATTTTGCCATGTTGTTGCCGTTACTCCGATGGGGATACACGATCAGTGTTACTTTCGGAAACCGCTTAATCTCTTAGCAGTTCCTTCGTGGTTTCCCTGGAGACCGAACTACGTGACCCCTCGACTCTTCACTTTTCTGACCGGCTGGCGTTCTGGATTGGATTGTCGGTACAGCGGCATATAGGTATTCCTGCTCTATATGTAGATAATGTCTAAAGGGAGTACAAGTCACTCACTCACAGATTATCCTCGTGTGGGTGGGACATGCAATCTCACACAGAACCTGAAGTGTTTCACACACATATGTTTTCATATTGCTCTACAAGCTTTTCAAAACATGCCATAACAAGAATATAACATTTATACCAAATAGTCCTTTTGAACGGAAGGTGGAATTGTCTTCTTCCTTGTGCGTGCACACCACCACACGGATCCCTGCTCTCTGTTTAGCCCTCTTTTTCTTTCTCTTGATCTTTCTCCTTCCCCAAAGTAGACCCTAAACTACAGAGATGCACGGATTCTATTTAGCCCTATACTTGCCAATGTTGTATTGAGGATCTCTGGACGTAGAGGCCCTCGATACAACCCCATGGTTACACTGTCCATAAAAAAAGCTTTGGATATTTGATGAACATTTTGAAAACTCAGCCTCATAACATGTCCCTTTCTAATGAAAAAGTGAGCCAAAATACGAAGTGGTTTAGAGTTTATTAAAAAAAAATCCACATCAAGCGCTTTGCACGTTGGACCGACTCACACATTCTGGGCAAGTGCTTTTTCATATGACCACATAGTTTCTCAGCAAATATATATATTTTGCAGTAATTACACAACTTTCCACCCTGAATGTGCAAATCTCAAATAAGTATTATTCATAAACAGTGTTTTGGATAAGTAGTAATTACTAATTCCCATAAAACAGGTTGTGACCACAAACTAGGGTTTACATCTCAAATTAGATGATCTAAATTCATCAAATGAAATTCAATCTCTTCCCAGCTGTTATGAAGCCGTACAATGGGAAGACCAAGGAATTAGGTGTCAATGGAAAATAAGTGTTTGGATCTGCTACAGTTTTCATGTTACTGGTTAAGAAGAAACATCTCAACACAAATGAAACTGCCTTGTTTTTCAGCAAACTCTTATCAAATAGTCACCTGAACGCCACGCCTTACTTTTTTTATGGCATACTGCTCTTCCCAAAAGTTGTCCCTCATTGCATATAAAATTATTCAAAAGCATTCATTATGGAGTTGACCACATTTTACAACCGGCAGATGGCAAGACCGCTGCCGGGCTGTAAGTACTGCCCAGTACACACGGCACGCTGGTACCAGTGAGGATTCCTGTGGGTAAGAAAAAAACAAGGGAGATTCTGCCATTGACGGCTAGCGAACGGTCAGAATGACGGTTTGGATTTATATTGCCCTATACCCCATGAATGTCTAGTCCCATTCCCCTTTGTACATCCACCGTGACCCTGTTATGCTTTACTCGTTCTATGCTGGGCAGTGTTAGATGCACTTGGTCTTGGAAGACCCTCTAAGGCAGAATGCCGAGGGCAAAGCACCAGGCCCTGACGGAGTGCCCATAGACCTCTTTAAATATTACCCGACATTTTGGGCTCCATTATTACTAAATGTTTTCAATAGCCTCGCCACTGCTCCCATTCCAGAATCCTGGTCGACATTGATTATAGGCCCAATCTTTAAACAAGCATTGGCATAGCCAATAGGTCTCGTCTTTGGGACCTTATAAGTGTTTAGCCATGCAATAGTTGATGTTGTTGCAGCAAGGATATTGTGCTGCATAACTAAATACTTATAAGGTCCCAAAAGCGAGACCTATTGGCTATGCCAATGCTTTTTATGTGCGGAGCACATTGAACGCGACCCGACGCCTCAGGCAGCACCCACTGCATCTGGGGGGAACCCTGGGTGCGACGAGAGCAGACACCCACGGGAGGGAGATGTCCAGGTGGAAGCAACGGAAGCCCCAGCAGGTGATCTCTGACTGCGAGACCTCCACCGGCTTGGAGAATGGTGAGGTGGGGCAAAACGCTGTAGGGGCGCATGAGGGGTGCCATGTGGGGGGTAGGGAGGTGGAGAGGATGGTTGAAAGAGCAGTGTAGGTATTTGTTACAGTGGAGGAAGCCTTTGACATGCACCCCTCCATAAATTAAAAGCACGCACTCACAAAAAGATATGGGACAGGTTGCGTGGGAGCAAAAAGTTGTTACTTAGAGACCGTAAGAAGCAACATTGATCAAAGGGTGTGTAGAGTGAGAAGGAGGTCCGAAAGCCTGTGAAACCAGGGCGTGTGTAGGAGTCGGGACAGGGGAGGCCTTGGATGTAGAAATGAGGGAAAGACAAGTGATGGAGAGTGAAAGGGACAGTGTGAGAAAGAGTCCGATCGTGCTGACGCGCATATGCATTGTTGCGAGAGGGAGTACGACAGGGGAGCAGAGGTGGGGAGGACTGCATGAAGCTAAGAGGCATGGGACGCGACAAATGACAGGGAAGAGGCTGAGGTTGACAGGGAGACTGGGGAAGATAGAGAGAAAGTGGTTCAAATAGAGGACCGGGCAATAGTGACACAGGGAGAGGGGCGGGTGACAGTGGCACTCAGTGAAAAAGTCAGTGCGACTGTTCGAAAGAGACAGATGCTTAATAACCCCGAGATGCACACAGAGAAACAGGCTGAAACTGATGGAGAGATAGAGGCAGTTGGAGAGACATAGAGTTGTGGTCATATCAAGAGAGGGAGCAGTGCAGCGAGACAGGGTACCTGTGAGAACAGCAGGAGAGAAAGAGACAGGATGACACAGAGGGATGGACAGGGCAGGGCGACGACCGCACAACATGTCGCACGCAGTCAGGCACGCGAGGGTCACCAAGAAACATTCAAAAATACTGAAAGGAAGAGACAGAGTGGCCAGCAAGACACTGCTAGGAAGAAACATATCAGTAGGATATCGAGCGAGCTAGATGAAGAGAGGAGGAAAAGAAAAACAAAAACGGACACTGACACTGAGAAAAAAAAGACTTTGGCACAGGAGGAAATGTACCTTTTGGCGCAGAGCGGACAGAGCTGCAAAAAAAGATGGAGTGGAGCAAGAAAAGACAGGGAGAGGTGGAGCGACACAAGAACGTCACTGAAGAAGGAGAGGCATAGCGAGCATTGGAGAGGCGGAGCGAGGCTCGCTCACTTGTGCGCGTAACCGCAAGCTCTAGGCCGCCAGAAGCAAAAGTGTGTGGTAGCATTTTCTGGAGCCACACACTAAATGTCTCACAGAGCAGCGCATGCGCTGGCTCAGCGAGACCTAAAAAGGGGACAGTTCTCTGCACAGGTGTTACAGACCTATCTCTTTAATAGGTACCACTTTAAAAATACTGGGCAGAGTTCTATATAAGCGTATAAATGACTGGACACAACAAACAGCAATATTGCACCCTAGCCAGTATGGCTTCAGACCAACAGTAGGCACTGTAGAGCAGTGCCTAAACCTCAAGATAATTATAGGAGAGTATAGAGTGGCAAAAAGCTCCCCTTTGTACCTAGCTTTTATGGACCTATCAACAGTGTTTAATAGTGTTAACCGGTCTAAGCTATGGTCTATTTTAATTTCTCTTGGTCTTGATGAAGCACTAGTTCACTTTCTAGCGTATTTGCACAGAGGAATGAAAGCCAGAGTAAGGATCAACTTCAATGGTGAGGTCTCAAATGATGTCAGTATTATGAGAGGTGTGAGACAAGGTTGTGTTTTAGCCCCACTTTTATTTAGTTTATATATTAATGATCTCCACCCCTTTTTAACTACTGTTACCACTGATGTTCCTTCGATCAGAGGCTCGCTGCTACCAACTCTGTTGTATGTGGATGATGCTGTGTTGATGGCCCGTACACCAAAGGCTATTTCTCTTTTAGTGAACGGCTTTGTTAAATTTATGGCATTATTAGATTTGCAGACGAATTTAACTAAATCTTTTATTATGTCCTGCGGACCCAAAAAATATAAAACACCCTCACTGAAAGCAGGTGACCAAAGACTAATAAGCACAGGCACTTTCACTTATCTTGGTATGACTCTTAATGACAGCGGTACTTGGAAAAAACACATAGTTAATAGCGGGAATAAATTGTTTAGAGCCGCTGGGTCGCTACTTAGCTTGCCACGCCCTAAGAAAGGGAATGCTTCAACTCCCTTATTGCAGATTTGCAGATCACAGTGCCTGCATCTGCAACTTATGGGGCAGAGGTTTGGGGGACTGCGAGTAGCCTCTCAGTACTAACAGAGGAAAACAGATTCTGTAGAAAGATGCTGGGAGCACCGATCTCTAGCTCTAGTTTTATTTGTCATAATGAGATAGTCCTCCCCTTTGTTGAGGATCATATTAGTGCTCGCCCCCTGCTTTTTTGGTATGCCATTTGGCGAAACACAGAGGGAGCACTTACAAAAGACATCATAAAAGATTGCCTTGCATAAAACAATGGTAGAAAAATTCCCTGGATAAAGTACATTGAATCTTGTGTGCGCATGATTGGTTTTAACCAACTATTTGAAAACCCGGAGGGCCCTTGTTCCATCATTGAGAAACAGCTGCTGGTATGTTGGTACCACCATGCACAGGAAGAGAGAATAAAGAGGGAGATAATAAAACCAAGAGTCTTTGGCTATCTCAGTAGGAATCAGGGAAGAATTGGTCACCCCAAAGTTACTTGACCAGCAATATGGGTAACTGGGAGTGCAGTTTACTCTTTCCTTTTAGAGAAGGCACTATAAAATATTTATTTAGCTTCCCATTAGGCTTCCAACCTAACTTAGACACCCGTCCCTGCCCCTGTCCGGTCAAACGATGCTGCACTTTTTTTTTTTTTTTTAGTTTTTATCTCTTATATACTAAATCTATCCTTCTTCCCTTGATTAAGAAGCAACACTTTAGTAATTTTAGAGAATCTAATGATGCACTACTTCGACTGGATGATGAGGCTATTACTAATTGTGTCATCTTGTTTTTCAAAGTTGCAGTGCTGGCACGTAAATCAATGTCTGCATTAGAATTTTTGTTTGTTTATGAGTCTATATTTGTATTTTAAAATCTGTTTGATATGAATTGTGCTGTTTTTATTATATGTTTTTATTATATATTTTATTCTAACTTCATCATGTGCTTCTATGGTTTAAAATGTTTAAACCGAATAAAGAATCTATTGATTGATTGATTGATTGATTGACCCTCTAAGGCATGAGCCGCCATTGACCCTGTTCAGCCTCAAGGACACGTCCCCAAGTGGCCCCCCAACAGTGAAGGGTGGCACATTGCCTCTTCCTCAGTCTCTCAACTAGAACATTTCTCTGATCACCAGGTGAAAATGATTGAGCAGATAGAAAAAATACTTTTTCATCCAATTTTATACCTACCTCAATGGAGGCAGATTACGTATTTAATCCCTCATTGCCAACAAAGTGCCACCGTGCAAAAGCACATACCACGAGGACTACATTAATTTAGTATTTAGTTCATTTGACCAAACAAATGGTATCAGAGTAGCTAAGTGAGATCTTTCCAGTTCTTGGCCAGGCTATGTTCCACTTTCTGGAGGTTATGGATCCTGATGGACCAGTGTGAAGGTAATTTGAGATTCCTCAAAGTTGTGCGGTTTTCTCCTAACCACACATTTTACTGGCGTATAAAAGCTGGAACTATGTCTATGGTTGGCAAGTGTATTGACATCAGTTGATGTTTAGGGCTCTGAGCAGGATACCCTCTTTGAGGGAGGCATTAAAAAATCCAGGAGATATTTTGTCAGAGTAGTGAGGCAGTGTTGGGGAGAGGAGTTGGCCTAAGGCTACGGTGGTCGACCTTGGATCCGGGATCAAGTCTCGGCAAGGACGCCAACATCCTGTGATTCTGGGCAAATCACTTAATCTGCCCCTGCCTAACAAAAATGAATGTGTCCTCATGTAATGCAACTCATGCTCGTGTAAAGCGCACTGATACCCGATACCTTCGGGTCAAGTTCGCTTCATATAAAACTCCGTAAAAAAAAAATATACATATATATATTTAGGGCACAGTTTGGCCGTCAGGATCGAAGTCTGGATAGTGGAAGTGGTGAAGATGTTTAATAGTTGCTTCAGATGCTGTCAGTTTTTCATGATTGTGATACCAAGAAGCTACAGAGCGCTTCACTGTGAAGTGATGTGATGAAATCCCATTTTTGACTGAATAAAGGCCAGCCGTCTTGTGATACATTATCAGTGCTTTCATGTAATGTAAAGGTGAATTTATACCGCGCGGCTACCACTCCAAGGAGTATCTTGGCGCTAATCTTCTTCGCTTTGAACACAAATCTTTCCTTGTCTGCCGATGTTAGGGTATAGCAACACCAATGTTTAGACCCTCTACTTAGAAAATGCAAGTGCATGTCATGTTTTGCAATTGTTGAAGAGAATTGATCCATTCTACAGAGTCTCCGGCTCGCCTGCCCCTTGAGACTCTGTACCCATGGGGCTTGGAGTCGCTCCAGAAACCCCCCTTCTGGGCCTATTTTTCACAAATGTTGGCTTAAAAGCGAGCGTGGGCAGGAACAACCATGCTTTTGTTTGTATGCCCTGGGAATTACTTGTGAAACGTGTCCAGACTATTGACATCACTTAATTAGCCAAAACCTATTTCTTTTCTTTCTTTTTAAATATATATTTTAAATTTATGTTTGTGTTTTAACAGGGGTTAAAGGTGGGTTGCCAATGCAACCTGATAATGCTCGTTGCTGGTAGTTTACTGGCAGAGGACAGCGACGGGAGGGCCAAATAATGGATGTGCAAAAGAAGAGGCGAAGAGAAAACCATAGAAAGAAGGTGCAGCCAGTGAGATGTGGTAGAAATGAAGAAAATAATGGCACAGAATAAAATGGTGGTAATTACATCGAAATGTTAGAAAAGGGAAGAAGGGATAGACAGGGAAGGAACAAAGGGCAGACTAAGAAGCAAGGAAGGTAACTCTGCCAAAAGAATAGAGAGGAGATGAAGTGACCACAAATACCAGCAGATTGTGGTTAAAGTCGAGTTTATTGCTGCTCATCTCATCAACAGCTTCCAGGGAATGAGCTTGTGCTTCAAGCACATACATTCCATCACCCTGGAGCCCATAGAACATTCATGGTGCCATGACAACACCACATAAGCTATTACAATATCTCCCTTCTCTGCATAAATAAGAACAACAAAACAAAAAACAAAACAACAACACAAAATAAATACATTTCAAAAAAGAAAAGAAGAATAACAAATAGATACGCTAAAAGCACATCAATAAGCTTAAAACATCCTACAAATACTGTGGGCTGTTACAAATCCATACGTTTGGGAACAATTCTTTTGCGTGTACTCCTCCTGATTGAAACAGAAGATCCCTCTGGAGACATTTCTTTGCAGGACCGACTTTCCCCATTCAAACCAAAATTCCCACCGACTGGAAAGGAATTACTGGGACCCGAAACAGAATTGTCCTTCAAACCCATTCGACACACAACCTTATCAGGGATTCTATAAACTCTGGACACATTCCACCAATTTTTCCCCTTGACTCTCACAGCATGCCGCGAGACAGAATCTACACACACAGGTTGACTGAATTTGGAAAAAACTTTAGGTACATTGTGTGGGATCTTTATCTTAATCCAATCCCCTACTTTGATATCGTGAGACCACCTCTCTTTTGAACCCCTCTCCTCTTGATATACAGAGGTATTATCGCCAACACAACCTTTATGGTTTACCTGAGAAGAAGACAAACCTGAATTAGCTAAAAGTCCCCACTGCCTCATCCAAGCAGGACACATGTTGAACGTGGCAACTCTCCCTCTCAGTAATTCAAATGGACTCTTTCCGAATTCCAAACATGGTGTAGTCCGATGGGCCCACAACATGCTCTGAACAGCTCCCCCAATATCCATGCTACCAGCAACAGCCCATTGCACACAATCAACTAAGATACGGTTCATGCGCTCAATGAAACCATTGCCCTGTGGGTGATAGAGAGCCACACGTTTGTGGACAATACCAGATTGACTTAAGAAACAAGTCATTTCCTTGGAAACAAATTGCACTCCATTGTCCGACACCAACTCTTTAGGAAAACCTTCCCTAGCAAACAGGCTTTCCAAAAATTTGATAACTTTGGTAGAATTATGCTCAGTCATAAAACACACCTCCCACCATTTACTGTAATAGTCCGCAACCACCAAGGCGAACCTATGCTTGCTGGATAAAACATTGAATGGGCCAATGAAGTCTAAGGCCAGTTTCATCCACGCCCCTGAAGGTAACTCGACTCTTACTTTGGGAGGAGACACAGTCTTGATTACTTTGTCACTGGAACAACAAGTATAGCAATTTTCAACCATACTTTCTATATGCCGATCCATTGAGGGCCACCAATAAATCGAACGAACCCTGCGCTTAGTGCACGTCTGCCCCAGATGACCTTCATGCCCTGCCTTGATTATGCGATCTCTCAAACTCGCTGGAGGTACAAACTTGTCACCACGCAGAATCATTTCATCTTCCTCTAAAGATAATTCATCGGCCACTTTAGCAAAAGGTTGTAATTCAGAGTCCAAATGTTTCTCCTTTGGCCACCCCTGAATAATACACTTTTTAACTTCTTTGAGAACAGAGTCTGCTTTCAATGCATCAAACCATTCATCCTCCTTGAAACACCCCTCTTTACAAACATCAATACTTGCGATCAAACATTCTTAATCTTCTTCTGCAACACATTCTTCTTGTCGCAACGGCAATCTAGACAAAAAATCTGGTCTAATGTTTTTCCCCCCAGGAATGTGTTCAACAATGAAATTATACTGAAGAAGCTTGGAGCTCAGCCTAGCTATCCTGGGCGTATGATCCTTTACAAGCACACCATTAAGAATGGGAATAAGAGGTTTATGATCAGTCATAAGCTTGAACAATCTGCCCCAAAGGAAACCTTTGAACCTCTCAACTGCCCAACAACAAGCAAGAAGCTCCCTCTCGATCACAGAATAGTTTTTCTCACTGGGACGCAGTGATCTGGAAATAAATCCAACCGTTTGTTCTGACCCACCTCTCATTTGAGTCAACATGCCACCTAAACCATCCAAACTAGCATCCACCGACACAATGGATTCTAAAGCAGGATCATATGGAGTTAAAATGTTGCAATGGTTCAATTCATTTTTGATTTTTTCAAAATCATCTTGACATTCTTGATCCCAAAGAAACACAGTTCCCCTTTTCAAAAGTTCGCGAAGATGGGCGGTCTTTGCTGCAAAGTTGGAAATGAATTTGGCATAAAACTCACACATGCCAAGGAAAGATGATCTAACCCCGGCTACTAGAATGTCATCCTGAAACACTACTGTGTCCTGCACGCCCATCAGAACTTTTTCCATGACACGCTGGAAAACAGAGGCAGCGGAAGCTAACCCAAAAGGCATCCGTCTAAACTGGAAAGTGCCAGATGGTGAAACAAAAGCAGTCAAGTGTTTAGATGATGCATCTAACTCCACCTGATGGTATGCTGATGACAGATCTATCTTTGAAAACCATTTGAACCCTTGAAACTTTGATACTATGTCATCAATACGGGGTAACGGGTGAGAATCCACCCAGATATTTTTATTGAGGCTGCGTAAGTCAATGCAGACTCTGAGGTTTCCATTTTTTTTCCGTGCGACGACCAATGGACTTAACCAAAGGGATGATTCAACTGGTTCGATCACCCCTGTTTCACACATCTTTTCCAACTCCTTTGCCAGGTCATCCCGAACACTCAAAGGTACATTGCGTAGCTTATGTTTACAAGGAATGGCTCCCTCTTTTACCTTAATAAGGTGTTTAAAGCCTTTGATTAATCCGAGTGACTCAGAAAAAACTTTTGGAAAACTGCTTCCCCAACTGGAAAAGTCTTTTTCACTCCTTGACTCATTAACAATAGAGACTGGTTCCTTAGTGCCTGGCCTAAGAGTCATTTTAAACAAAGCTTGGTGGTACCACCCCAGGATGTCTAGTCCCTTAATAGCTACATAAACTTTCCCCGTGATAATTTTTTCCTTGAACATCAATGTGCTTTCAAAGAAACCTTTAAGTTGGATCCTCCTTCCTTCATAAGACACTGGACTTCTATCAGGAGGTTCCAAATGTCTGTCACCCCAAACAGTTTCAAACAACTCTTCCGTGATCATTGTCATGCGTGCTCCGGAATCAACAAGCAATTTTAGGACTTTGCCATCCACAACTATGTCTACAATAGGATCTGCACAGTCCTCACCATCATCCTTCACTACTAACATGAGGTCTCTCATGGAACTCACAACTTCTGTGTTACATTCTAGAATGTCACTCTCCTCCCACACAACGTTGACATTCCTTCTAGAGTTACATACTTTAGCAAATTGACCTTGTTTACCACAATTCCTACACATAGCATTACGAGCAGGACAAACTCGTGAATTAGGAAAATGTGCAGAATAACCACACTTTGAACACAAATTCTTCTTCTGTAGATAGAATTGTTTCTTATCTTGTTTTGTAACTTGCGACTTCCCTTTAACCTCATTGCCGTTTTTCTCACCAGTATTTTTCTCAGGCAAGCCATTCTTGTCTGCACTATTTTTACTATCACTTACAGCCCCCACCGTTGTTTTATCAGATCTCAGTTCGTTGGACGATGACTGCGATAATTCAATGCTTTTGACAATAGAAATTGTTTCTTCAAGAGATGGGTTTTTTAAAGTTAATAACTTCTGTTGCACTTTTTTGTCTCTGCAACGTACCACAATTTGATCTCTTATGAGTTGAGATGTAAACATCTCAAATTCACAGTCAGATGCCAGGATGCGTAGAGAAGCGACATATGATACAATGCTCTCAGAGGTTTGTTGTTCCCTCGTGAAAAACTTATGTCTAGCTACTACTAAACTTTTTTCCACATCAAATTGTTTTTCTAGCATGTGAATAGCTTGGTCAAAATCATTGAGCGGCTCATCCCCCTCTGCTAGCTCAGGCAAAGGTAAATGCTCAAGAACGGCCTGCCCTTCAAAACCCAAATTATGTTCAAGGATAAATCTTTTACGTTCAGCGCTAAATCTGAGACCTCCAATGGCCCCTAAATACTTGGTAAAGGCTCTATACCATACTTTCCACTCTACTGGTGGATCCGCAGGAAGCTGTAGAAAAGGAGAAGGGGCTTGTACATTTTGCATGGTGAAAATTAAGATAGAATAATCAATCAACAAATAAATAAACAAAAAATACCACAAAATTTTCACTGCAAATGTGAGTTTCCCTGTTCTCCCTGAATATTAGAGTAACATATATGTATCACAATATAATTTTTGTTACTATACACCCTATGTATGTGCTGTTTTCCCTTTTTTTTTTAAATATAATACCTGAACTTGTAACCTGTAATTCACTAAAACTGCTATGAACAATGACACGCTGTAACTAACGAGCCTCCACAAGATGGCGCTAGAGTATTAATGAACTACCAATGTTTGAATCCAATACGAATAAAAATAATAATTCTGTCTGTTGACTGTGCTTTAAAAACTTGCACAACATAAAGCGAAGAGTACCTTGACCCAACAGACTGTCACGTATCACTTTACTGTTCAAACGAAACATCCGATTGTTTCCGTGGCATTTCTGACGTAGAGGAGAAAAAACGGAGTCTTTGGTGTGTTACCTCGTAGATTCCAAGCGTAGACGTCAGCGCGCACATAAGCGTGTGCCGTGTGGCTCAAAGCACGCTCTTGCTGCACTGGGTGAAGAATCTGGATGACAGGGAACAAACACCATGGAATCCTTGAGGTGGATGACGCGCGCGACTCAGCAACGGTGAGTACGCAAGCACTTTCAAAAGATAATAAATGTAACAGGTATTACCCGCTAATGTCGCTGAAACATCCAACCTTGACCACAATTAACTAATAGATCACCAAGTCTCTGCTGACGAAAAGTCAGACCTTTACAGTGCTACTCGCACAGGAACATCGATCACCATTTGTGCACCTCGTCCGTGCATTAGCTCCACGACAACACTCGTCAGGACACACTTGCAAGTTTAGAGCTTGGCTGATGTACTTGTTAATACTGCAATGAAACGTTGATATGGCTAGCGCCTCGCTGTATCTCCATTTAGCGAAAATAGCCTTTACTTGTCCAGCCCGGCGTGGAAAATGACTGTAAACGTGATCAGAACCGAGACAGAATGTCCCATCGGTTTGGATGAATGTGTAGATCCACACACGAAAACCTTGGATTCAAAAATAGGAATAATTTTCAGAGAAGTTCACAGGTCGAAAAAACCCCCAAAAAAATGTAGAAAACAGCACAGCTCCAAGTGCACACACGTGGGTATTGAGGATGAGCAGTAGATCCCAAAACTTGTCGCCAATTGAAGTGACCACAAACACCAGCAGATTGTGGTTAAAGTCGAGTTTATTGCTGCTCATCTCATCAACAGCTTCCAGGGAATGAGCTTGTGCTTCAAGCACATACATTCCATCACCCTGGAGCCCATAGAACATTCATGACAACACCACATAAGCTATTACAGCAGATTGTACAAGAGACTGAAAAATTACACAAATAAGGCCCAGATCAGGATGCCAGAACGTTTTTACCTCCCCCTGAATGAATAAACGCAGGTGTTGAGTTGTAAAACCTGTGTAGTGTTAATGAGATAACCTGCTCCTTATTTTATAATTTTAGCAGGCCCTGTGTACTTTTTCTGTGCTGTTGACCCAGATCACAAGTATCCTAACAAGCACTCTGCATTGATTTAGTATGTTTGTCTGAAACAAAAATACTAGACTGTGGTGATTGATAAAGGTTTAGTGGTTTACTAGTACTCCTTTTAACTGTAGTGACTGCTGCTTCTGGTCTATGATATTACTAATGTTTTGTGGCAGCTGATTATAGTAGACATGTGCAGGCCTTAATATCCATACCCCAATTTGGAGACTGCCAGATAAATCCATGTAGTATGTCATAACTGGGCTCGGTGATTTACAAGTGTCTTGGGGTCATGAGACCCCTGTGATCCCCCTGGCTCTTTGTATCCCCCAAAGTTGTAAGGTACTGTGTAGGGAATAATGGTAGTGAGAGTATTTTTTCACTTATCAAGAGAATGCCCCTTTTTAGGTCTCGCCGGACCGAGCGCATGCGCTGGTCTGGCGTCCATTCTCTTTTTTTTCCAGTCATTTAACTTGTCTTCTCTCCCTCGTTTTTCATGTCTTTCTTCTTTCCTTTCTCTTCCCCATTCTCGCACCTTTCCTCCTTTCATCTCCACTTCATAATGCCGATTGAAACCGTGGCCCAAGCCTCCTTCATTCAGGACCTCTCAGGGGTAATTTAGTTTGCTGTGACCTTACCGTTATTGGCCATAGGCTTGCAGTGCGTTGCGAGTTATTATGACACCGTGCCATCTCAGTCTTCGGACACCTTCCGATGTCACCTGTATTGGCTAAGGGGGAATGAAGAGTCTATGCCTATTCAGTGCTTGGCGTCATTTTGAAGGGACCCACCCCCATGCTGTGTCACTATAGAAGTTCATTTACTGTGCCCCTGAAGTGAGAAATACATTTTGTGAGCTGGGAGTTCAGTCTCTGTAGACATGCAGTGACCCACACATCTAGTGAACAGAGAGATTAGTTTCCGTAGACACACTAGCATAACTAGTGGGGTGAGAGTTCAGTCTTCATAGACAAGCAGTGACGTGCATATCTAGTGAGGTGAGCGATCAGTCTCTGTAGATGCGCAGTGACTGGCATAAATAGTGGGTGAGAGTTCAGTCTCCATCGAAGCGCAGGGACCGGAATATCTATTGAGATTGGCCTATTTAAGTGAGCTGAGAAATCAGTCTCCATAGAAACGAGGTGAACGGTATATCTATCTAGCGAGCTGTGAGATTAGTCACTATAGACATGCAGTGACTAGCATCTCTAAGTGACCTGAGAGACCTGTCACTACAGGCACGAAGTGACCAGCATATCTAAGTGACCTGAGAGATCAGTCACTACATACACGAGGTGACCAGCATATCTAGCGAGCTGGGAGTACAATCTGCATAGACACGCAGTGAACAGAGAGATCAGTCTCTATAGACACGCAGTGAGGGACAAAACTAGTGAGCTGAAAGTGCATTCTCCAAAGACACGCAGTGACCGGCGAGTTCATTTCACACAGACACGCAGTGACCGACATCTCTAGTCAGATGAGAGATCAGTCTCCATAGACACACAGGGACTGGCATATCTAAGTGAGCTGAGAAACCAGTCCCATAGACACGAGGTGACCGATATATCTATCTAGCGAGCTGTGAGGTCAGTCACTATAGACGTGCAGTGACCAGCATATCTAAGTGACCTGAGAGATCAGTGTTCATAGACACACAGTGACCGACATATCTAGTGAGCGGAGAGATCAGTCTCCATAGACACCCAGTGGCCGGCATAACTAGTCAGATGAGCGATCAGTCTCCATAGACACACAGTGACCGGCATATCTAAGTGAGCTGAGAAATCAGCCTCCGTAGACACGAGGTGACCGGTATATCTAGCCAGCTGTGAGATCAGTCACAATAAACACGAGGTGACCAACACATCTAAGTGACCTGAGATATCAGTCTCCATAGACGCACAGTGACCGGCATAACTAGTGATCTGAGTGATCAGTCTCCATATCGATCAGTCTGCATATAGACACGCAATAACCGGCATATCCAGTGACCTGGGAGGTCAACCTCTATAGACCCCTGGTGAGTGACATATCCTAGACGCGACGAGGCCAAGATATTCGAGCTGTCGTCACGAGACTGTGTGGCAGAGGTCTCTATGGCTCACTCTGTCTTTTTTTCCAGAAATGTGGTTCCCGAAGGCCCTGTTGCAGACAACATATTTGAATATTTACAGATATTTTTAAATCTGTAGTTGTGCACCTCAATAACATCCTCCATCAACTAACTCCCCTCCACCCCTCCAAAAAAAGATTTAAATTAGATGTATGTTCACCGAGGCGACCTTTAAGCAGCTCGAGGCACCTCATCTCACACAATATGTAAATGGAATTGAAAGGCAGGTTGATTAACAGTATAATTTATATGTAGGGTATAAGTCAAATGATGATCTTATTATGGGAAATTTAGGTACGCGTTTTCCAAACTGAAATTGAGTGCTAAAGTTCGAGTTTAAATCGTTGTTTCCGTTGGCGAGTATAAAGGAAACTGTAACGATTCTTTCCCTGCTTTAGTGGCCTTGCAAAAGCACCAGCAATTGCATAAATACAATAGACACGTGACATGAGTTGGAACCCTACAAACGTTTTAAAATACATTAGCCGGCCCATTCTCCCAAATAGTTCATTCACGTCTCCATGAGTCCATCACATCAGTCCATATTTTCCATCAAGTAATCATTTTATGAGTGGTGTTAGAAATACTACATTGTTAAAAGCCTTCTCATTTAATACATTTAGGCAATGTGGCCCCCGCAAGTCTCTGCTGCCATTGGTTCGACCGCTTTATGAGGAAACCCTTTATAAAAATAAATACCCCTCAATGTCACTTACTCTCACCGTGCAGATACATCCTGCCAAAAGAGGACTTACATATGCTGTTTTGGAAGGATCCAAACATTCTTAGTTTTTTCCTTATAATTTCTCTTAAGTCACTTTTTCAAAAACAGATGTTATGTGAAGTATAGCTTTCGATTGCAAGCTATAGATTGCATGTGAAACTCGATAATTTGCCTTTTGCCAGATTAATCTTTTTTTTTTTTTGCGGGGAAGCTATGGGAAATCATACTTGTTTTCCAAACCTGCTTGATCATCAATATTTTGCAGAAAATATGCCTACAAAATCCTTTTTGCAGGTATTTCTACATTTTGCAGAGTCGCAATGGTAGCGCTATGGGTCGGAGTGACCAGTCATCCAGTTTAGGTGACCTCATTATGCGCAAGTAACAGAGAATAACAGACAATCTCTAGCCATCTGTTACACCATTAATGAAATCATGGAGAGCAGCCATTCCCCTCATCACTGCGACACAGGGGTCTTCATTTAGATTGCTATCAGAACAAGCATGTGAAATGCAATAGGTCTTGTAAATGACAATGCCTTTTTTTTTGTTTTTTAAAACATAAAAAAAAGACATTGTCATTTATAATGCCAATAGCTCAAACTCGCGTAAATGCGAGACCTATTGCATTGCAAATGCTTGTTATCTTCTCTCCTCTGAATCTCCTCGCTCTGTAGCCTTTATTGTGAAGCCAGGTGCACAGGTTCTCCTACCTGATCACGCTGTGAGGGCAACGGCTTCACTCCTACCAGCGCCGTGAGGGGAACGGCTTCACTTTCACCAGCACCTGCGCCGTGAGGGCAACGGCTGCAGCTGGTGACTACATCACCCAGCTGCCACAGGGACCGGCGCACCAGTGACGCCATTGACGCGCCCAGAGGCGCCTTAAGTGAAGGGAGCGCCGAACGCTCTGGGTGCTCACAGGTTCTCCTACCTGATCATGCTGTGAGGGCAACGGCTTCACTCCTACCAGCGCCGTGAGGGGAACGGCTTCACTTTCACCAGCACCAGCGCCGTGAGGGCAACGGCTGCAGCTGGTGACTACATCACCCAGCTGCCACAGGGACCGGCGCACCAGTGACGCCATCGACACGCCCAGAGGCGCCTTAAGTGAAGGGAGCGCCAAACGTTCTGGGGGCTCACAGGTTCTCCTACCTGATCACGCTGTGAGGGCAACAGCTTCACTCCTACCAGCGCCGTGAGGGGAACGGCTTCACTTTCACCAGCACCAGCGCCGTGAGGGCAATGGCTGCAGCTGGTGACTACATCACCCAGCTGCCACAGGGACTGGCGCACCAGTGACGCCATCGACGCGCCCAGAGGCGCCTTAAGTGAAGGGAGCGCCGAACGCTCTGGGGGCTCACAGGTTCTCCTACCTGATCACGCTGTGAGGGCAACGGCTTCACTCCTACCAGCGCCGTGAGGGGACCGGCTTCACTTTCACCAGCACCAGCGCCGTGAGGGCAACGGCTGCAGCTGGTGACTACATCACCCAGCTGCCACAGGGACCGGCGCACCAGTGACGCCATCGACGCGCCCAGAGGCGCCTTAAGTGAAGGGAACGCCTCCCGCCTCGCGGGACGCGCGCGGGCGGCGCTGGGCTAAGCCCGGGCAAAGGGCGGGCCGTCAGTGGCTGTCCAGAGCAGGAGGAGGCAGGGCTGGGCCACCCTTTTTACATCCAGAAGAGGCTGCAGAGAGTTCACCAAGGTACTGCTTTGTTGTCAAAAAATAGAGGGGATTGTGGCTCCCTACTACCTCGCGGTTAACATTCGATAATTGGGCCCCCTGGAAGCTTATTGTAAGGGATCACCCAGCTTCAAGTTACGCAGTGACACTGATATTATAGTGCATAAGTAGAATGGCTGCAAAAGTACAAACTCGATCTGCTAAATTGAGCACCAAGGGCCATCTAAACTTAAGACAAATGAACAACTCAAAAGGAACTCCCCCCCAAGTACCAGCGCAGCAGACCGCAATTGATAGAATGTTGCTCAAGGCTATCGGCGAAGTTTCAAATGAAATTGAGCGCACTGAGAGACGGCTCTCATTAACCCCTCAATTGAGCCAATTTTCGTCGCCTGATACCAATATGTCGACGACCAATCATGATTTGCCTCTGGAGACCCCGCTGACAATCATTACTTCTGTACAGACAACTCCCATTAGGGGCACAGATGTAAACGGCAAAGGAGTTAAGATACGAACTGTCAAGAAAAAGGGGAACAGTAAGAGGCAACCTGGGTATAAAAAGGCCAGAAATCGTCTGGTCTCTAACCACCCAGATGTTGTAGCTGCAGAAGATAGTAGGGACCAAGTATTGGATACACAGGTACCCCCTGGGTGGGTGTCCCATATCATCAGTGACCTACAATCATATTTTGAGCAACTTATCAATGCTCAGACGAAACAAATTCTAAGTAGGTTGGATAAAGTCGTTTCTCTAGTGAAGCTAAGGGGGGGAGGGGTAGGCAACACTCTCTTACCACCATTGACCAACAATTTGGTCACAGAGTCAATGAGTACAAACCCATTGACTGCACAAATAACTAAAACTACGGAAGAAGAGCAGCCTAATAAAAATACGCCTACCACCCCATTGGATAATTCCGTAGCAGGGGCCTCTAATGTTAACATAAGACCATCATTATTGCCAATCCCGAACCACTCACATAGCGATAGAACACACACAAGCCCTCTTTTGAACATAGCCTCTGCAAACTTGGCGCTACCGCACAATTTGTTGGGCCCGCCCCAACCTAGAGAAACACCTTCTATTAAACCCGTTAATAACGGGTCTTGTATAAATTTACCCCCAGAGGCGGCCCCATATGTCATCATACTCACGGGGGTCCCAGAGTTAAAACCTGGCTATACAGAATTGCATGACGAGCTTAAAAACAAAGTCACGCATTGGCTGAATAAGAACAGGCTATTGCCGAGGGACGTACAGGGGGAAATTTTGCATGTAAGAAGGGTAAGGTGGCTAGGGAATAGGCAAAAGAATGCAGTAAGCGACTGTGTGGTGGTAAATTTTAGGGACTACAGAATAGGCGATCACATACTAAGTTGGGGCCCGGCTGCTCACTGTAGTAATATTAGCTCTTTACCTTTGGGGTCCTTCTATGTTAATGGAAGAAGTACTCTGTTTGAAAACTGGGACCATCAAGACACAAACGAGCGTTCTTGGGGTGGCAAGGATTTTTACGGAACAAAGTCATATGCTCTCCTGGGGAACCAAGGTAGATTAGCCCTGAGGAACAGGTTTGATCCCCTTACGTCCCTGGAGGAGTCGGGCTGACTGCAAGGGGCGAAAGATTATGTTGAGCAAACTCTCGTAGAGCTGAATACTGCTCAAATTACCTCCACAACTATGGCCCCTTGTCACCCTAAGACGAGTAAAATCTGCACTGATTACCAAATTGGGGGGAGGATCCCTGATAAAATTATTGTAACTGAATGCACAACAGGAAATATGTTGGGTAGTTCTGCATGCTTACAGGAGGACAAGATTACTGAGGTAGTAGCCCATGTGTCCCCACAATTACAGTACCCACAAGCTGTTCAGGCTATGCTAGCGATCAATATAGACGTAAGCACTGGAGTATCTGACCACACTACCTATAATAACCTTGGCCCAAAAGGGAGACAATTACAAGAGGGGATTGAAATGGTTTCATGGAATATAGCTGGGTTGTCCTCCAAATTTCATTATCAGGAGTGGAGGCAATATATCACCAGATTTCATGTAATTTGTTTGCAGGAAACTTGGGTGGTGGACCACAATCCCTTTCATTTAGCAGGGTACAAGTGTTTTTCTTTGAATGCACAGAAATTGGCCCCGGGAAGAGCAACGGGAGGGCTAATTATTTATGTGGATTTGCAGCTAGAAGGAGTGTGGACCGCTTTAAATTGGAACTCAGCTAACACACAAGCTATTAGGTTTCATGCAAGCAGGCTAAATGTCATCCTGATTAATGTATATAATGCCATAGCAGGGAGTGGGAAGGGGTGAATAATATATGACCTGGATAGTTGCCTGACTCGAGAGTTGGATCAAAGAAAGACAGCTATGGCCCCGTGTGTGGTTTGGGTGGGAGACCTAAACTGTCACCTGTGCCCTAATTTAAGATCGCTGGAGGGTGTTTGGTCTGGTTGCACATCGGCAAAAGGGCCGCATTTTGAACACACCCCGGAAGGGCTGGAGTTAGAGAGGGTCCTGAAAAATCACGCGCTAAGGCACACATTAGACCTGGTGGGTTCCAAAGATGGCTGTGAGATCACTCCAACATTTAAGGGAAGAGGGTATTGCTCCATTATAGATTATATAGCTGTCTCTCATCTATTCCGGGACTGGATAAATGAGGCAGACATTGAATGGAGCATATTTAGTGACCATAACCCATTAGTATTGAAGATTAAGAACTGGTCTTCCCGTAACACAAAGAAAAGGGTCAAGGCAACTAGCACAGTGAGGGCAACTGATCAAGGGAGACGCCTCAGATGGGCAAAAGTGGATGGGGATGCCTTCTATAGATCCTTAATGGAGAAAGGCAAAGAGATGATTGGGGTGTGCCTAGATCCCTCAATGGAGGGACCTGTTGTGGTTAAAGCTTTTGAGTCCGTGGCACACCTCATAGATGGCCTATTTAAATCAACCTCGAAAGCGTAAGTCAAATCCTCCCCCAGATGGTTTAACAAAAACTGCTCCCGGGCCCACAAAGAGTTAAAAGAATGTTTAAAAATAGTCCCAAGAGATAAGACGCATATTGCACAGTGCAGGATCGCATATAAAAAAGCAATCAAACAAAGGAAACTGGCACTCCAATTACAGGCATGGGAAGACCTACGGGATGCAGCAGATAGAAGAGATTCAAGTGCATTCTGGAAAATAATAAATAAACCTTGTTTCCAGGATACTGCTGCCCCAGTAATTGGTACAACCATCCTCCCGGAGCAATGGTCTGACCACTTTGAATTACTGTATAATCATTCAACAAAGAACTCTAGGGATGATGGGAGACTCTGCCCATGGGTGACTAAAATCGAATTCACATTGGAGGAAATGGTAGTGGGCATTCAAGGGTTGACAAAAAATAAAGCCCCAGGCCCGGACGGAATTCCCCCAGATCTTTATTTAAGTAGAGTTGACCTCTGGGCCCCAATCCTAACAAGGGTAATAAACACAGCGATTGCAACGGGCATGCCACGATCCTGGTCCGAGGCTATAATAGTCCCAATTTTCAAAAAAGGAAAAAATAATGATCCGCAGTGTTACCGACCCATATCCCTAATTGACGTGACGGCCAAAGTCCTGGGGCAAGTAGTTTTAAATCGCCTATTAGACTGGGCTGAAGAACACCAAATAATTACGGACTTGCAATATGGGTTCAGGACCGGAAAATCAACTACAGACCAGTGCCTGAATCTTTATTTATTAGTGGCTAAATACACCCTTGCAAGTGATCAGGCTGTATATCTGGGGTTCATGGATCTCTCAGCCGCTTTCGATCATGTCAATAGGGAAAAGCTCTGGGATCTGATGATCAGACTAGGGGTAGATCAGGGCCTAGTTGACATCTTAAGAGCACTCCACTGGAACACCTCTGCTAAAGTGCGTTTTAATCTGGAGGGTGATACTACGGCACCCTTCCCTTGCACCAGCGGGGTGAGACAGGGATGCATCCTGGCCCCGTTCCTGTTCTCATTGTACATAAATGAGTTAGAACAGGCACTATGTAAACTGAATGCAGATACCCCTAGAGTAGGCTCCCGACCGGTCCCCGTGTTGTTGTACGCAGACGATGCGGTACTCTTAGCCCGCACACCCAAAGGTTTGCAGAGTTTGTTAGATGGGTTTGTCAGCTTTATGGCCAGTTTAGATCTATCGGCTAACCTAACTAAGTCTTATGTACTGCTGGCTAGATCTAAACCTTGTAAAAAGTTCTTATATAAAATAGGCACACACAAAATGGAACAGGCTAAGACCTTTCCCTATCTGGGTTTACTTTTTGATGGGCTTTTAAATTTTAAACTTTTAATTGAAGAGCGGAGCTCAAAATTAGTGGCATCCACATGGGCCATAATGAGCTACGGGCGTAGGCTGGGCAGGTGGTCTCCAGAACAGGTTATGCACCTATACGGCTCAATCTGCTGCCCCAAAGTAATGTATGGGGCTGAAGTTTGGGGTTTTGCATGTACCCAACAAATACAGACCGAGGAGAACAAATTCCTGAGAAAGATCCTCCAAATTTTACAAAGTACATCGGCCCACATTACTCATGCTGAATTGGGAAGGGTACACATGGAGGATCTGATTACGGTCAGACCTCTTATGACTTGGCTAAGAATTTGGTCCAATATGAAGGCAGGTTTGAGCAGACAAATAATTAGAGACTGTATGGATAGAGACAAGGGAATGTGTATTCCATGGCTGAATTATGTAAGGACTGTTCTGGAGGGATTAGGCTGTAAGGACCTCGTATTTTAACCCAACAACAATAATCCCCGAGGACAAACTTAGAATTAAAAGAATTTTTTACGCAAAAGAGACTGCACGTAGAGCGGCTCTTGAAGAAAGCAAGCCCACAGTCCGTGCCTACAGCATGGTAAAGACAGTAGAAGGTATGGAACCGTACCTTGCTCTTATGCACAATGCACAGGATAGATTTTTAATCACCCGATTTAGGCTCAACCTTTTACATCACTTGTTGGCTGACCCACTTGGTTTTACTGTTACAGTTGAGCAGAAGGGTACCTGCGGCTGCGACAATAGGTCTCCGCAGGATACCCTTCACTTTGTTTTACTATGCCCTTTTTATTCGGCACCCAGACGTAGCTTTTTACTAAGGATTTTAAAACAAATGAAGTTTAGACACACCAAGGTTGCTCTTTTATACTTACAAAGGTCTGAGAACCCACTGACATTGGCTTGCACCATGAATTTTATTAAAGTTGCTATAAGACTTAGGAACACTAGGGGGCAATATTGAATGAATTGATGATAAATGTACCTTGTGAAGCCTAATGTAATTGAAATGCACTGAAACGATGTTTTTTAAATATATTACTGTACTTTTATGATATTTTTTAAATATCGAATAAAGGATTTGAAATGAATGAATGAAGCCAGGTGCATTTGTCTGAGTTCTTACACAAATTCAGCGAGTGAAGCAGGGGTGATCTGTGTTGCACTGCGTATGGACCATACAAGTTCCAGCAGAGCATCATGTGGCCTGACAAACCCAACACTTGAACAAAGATGTAACTATTGGCTTTGCCATGGCTGCAGTATTTCCTATAAACGAGATTAGTTACTTTCCCAACTCCTACTTACTGTGTTTGTAGTTCTGGAAAGAGAAGAGACATGATTGGCCACAGAGGTATCTGGAAGACAACACACAAACATGACTGATAGCTCCAGTATGGATGGGTGCCATGGAGCTGTGTCACAACACAAACACTGAGGGGCAGTATTCCTGCCGTTCCTTGTTTCTCTGCAGGTGGCCCCTTACTGCTGAGGTTGGGGTTGGTTTGCAGGCCCGCACCAGAGTCTACATTCTGCTCATGCAAGGGGAAAGCGGGCTTAGGGCACTTCTCAGTGCCAGAGGCAGGGACTGGGGCCCCGTTCGCAAACACTGCTTACCTGGCTCCTGGCACTGCCAGTGGGCGCATGCACACCTCCTGGGTGGCACAAATCTGGCATGTCAATTCATGGCCTTTTTCCACGTGCCCCAAACTCTGTAATTGGGTCATAAGGGTTTCATTTAATGGAGTCCATCATTCACATAGGACCCGAGCATCATTGTAAACTGGGGAATATCCACCTTTCATTGCCCGGGCGCCAACTTGTTCTTCTCTTTCTCCGTGGTTAATCGTGGGCACTGATATGCCAAAAATACGCTTGTCTTTCAAAATAACAAATCTCCACATTATGAGTTTGTGCTGCTTTGTGCTTGTCATGCTATACATGATAAAGTGTGGCTGTGCCGGATCATGTTGAATCGGTTACTCGGTGTGCCATGCCATCACACATGGACCTCCCTGAGACCCAGTCCACTGTAATATTACCGACATCCTTGGTACCATGATACAACTTGATATCACTCGGTTATGTGCAAGTTACACGCACTTGTCCATGGCACACCTAACCTTACCCTCACATCTGGGAGGAGTTTTCCTTCGCTAGTTACACCTACCAGATATTGAGAGACTCTTTGCTAGGAATGTGGAGTGAGAGGGGGCATACATGCTTTTGAGTTTCAGCTGTTGTTGATTGAGAACAGAACTCTCTACATAGGAGAGTTGTGGAACAATTTGTTGTAATCTGTAGTCCCACATTTGCTTTTCAAGTGGCTAGTTGTGAAAATTAATCTAACACATGACACAGGGTTTGTTAACATCAACAGGCCCAGTTTTTGTATTGCACTCAGTGAGATCATCTGGCTTCTTGTGTTAACAGATGAGGGAATGGAGTAGAGGCAGATTAAAGTGCTTGTCCAGCATTAACACTCTGGGCATCATAAACTGATAATGCTACACGGAATCATTGGATGTTTGAAGTTTTGTGTGCAGTAAATTCACCACCACTTTCTCGATCCCGAGGCTCTTCTCTCATCTCCTTTTCTTCCTTTATGCTGATGCCCCAGTCTTTCTTTCATATCCCTTCCTTTAATGCCAAACACATTCTAGACGTTATTTATGCGACTCCTGTAGTGCCTCATCGAGTGATAGTGGAAAGGCTTCAATTTCACAGAGACAGGATATAACCACTGATTGACAGCGACAGAAGTGGGGCTGGAGGGCTGTGCTTGTCAAGGTAAAGAGGTCGCAGGAGTGAAATTCAAAGGGACTGCCTGGTCAATCCGCTATCACAATTAGCAGATCACCAGGCTGGTGTGATATGAGGGGTCAGCACAAAGTTGGAAATATGAAGAGGAAGTACAATACCTGTGATCCCCAGAGGAACCCTGTGGAGGCTGCTAGGCAGTCGAAACCCTCACCCCCTCGCAAATTATCTCCTAATATATTTTGAATTTTACCTACCAACAATTTTTATAAACCAATTATTTTACACAAAACTAAAGATTAACAATTAGTAATGGTATTAAACAAAAATAGAAATGTTCGTTTCTTAGAGTTGAAAACCCAGTCAGGGGGAAGAAGAAACAAAACTCTCCACCGTGTTGGAAAAAAATCAGAAAAGTTTGTTTTTCCTAGAGAACCCTCACCCACCAGGGTTGCTCCTTGGTGGCATGCTTCATCATTAGTGTTCATCCTGAACCGCTGCGGATCGAGACATGCTGCGACCACATGGATTCACAGGAGCCCTGTATAGATAACTTCTATGATAAAGACAGTAGTTGGTGAGGGGAGTGGGAGGGATGTGCTAACAAGTTAAAAATGTCTGAGTAGGACTCTTACTTTATTCGCATGCGGTCTCCAGGGCTCCAGTTAGGCATAATTTGAAGAGGACTGCCTTGATGAAGGTGTGACTACTTGGTGAGTAGGTACAGTATATTGTTGAAATAATAGAGAAATTTGGGGAGGACGATCTTCTTTATTATGGCGACACGTCCGGCCAGCGATAAAGGGAGTCGTAGCCATTTCTCTATTTGAGTGATCAGTGTGTCCACCGCACGTCCGTAATTGAGGCTCAAAATTTGGGCTGTGTCCAGGTGTATGTGTACGCCCAAATATTTCACTGATTCAGTGCACCATTCAAGGGGGAACTCAGGGGTCCAGGGCTCTGTACTGCTTGTCAGTGGGAATATGACGGATTTGTGCCAATTAATGGCGAGTCCAGAAAAATGGTCAAATCTAATAATTTCTCTGATCAATTCGGGCAAATTATCTTTTGGGTGTCTGACGTGGAGAATTGTATCGTCTGCGTAAAGCGAGATCAAGAGGGGGCCAGTGTTGAATTGCAGCCCTCTGTGCAAATGTTTCTCCTGAAAGTGTCGGACAAGTGGGTCCATTGCCAAAAAAAACAGTAATGGGGAAAGAGGGCAGCCCTGTCTCGTTCCCCGTGAGAGCTGAAAAGGGGTGGAGAGTGTGCCATTTAAACGCAAGCAGGCAGTGGGCTTGGATTACAATAGGACTGTCATGGCGATAAAGCCTTGGGCATGCCCATGCGGCGCATTATTGAGAGATACGTTTCTTAGAGTAGATTAATTTTTTGGGTATCTTTTGGAAACAATTTTAGAAATCATGATTGTAATTTTCTTTCAAGATCAAATCAATATTATGTTGATCCGTTGTCACGGGGCCCCTTAAAGGAGTGGGGCCCATAGGCCATACCTACTTTGCCTATTTGGTAATCCAGAACTGAGGAAGTGAGTATGTCAGGTGTGAGTGGGGCTGTTAGTAGTAGCAGGGTAATGCAGTAGAGTTCCTGAATAACAGTCGGCTGGGGCAATGTCAGCGCAGTAACCTGCAGCCGCTTTTTTTGCACGGCACAGTACCAAACCTTGGTGACTTACTTTGTATCAGAGGGACCCCGCCCTCCCAGCCTTAGCAAACCTCTCAGTGATAGAGCCAAGATTTCAAAAACCAGTCCCAATCCAAACGGAAAACAAACACTAGCTAACATATGTTCCTTCTACAAGCGTAGAGTCAGAAGATCACTTCATGATAGCAGAACCCAACTTCTGAACTTTCTTTTTCCATCCCATTGCTCTCAGGTGTTTTAGTCAGGTGGGTTTAAGTGAACTGAATCAAGGTGACAGCTACCAGATTTGACTGGTGTGGTTCATGATCTCTGGGACTGGAAATAAGATCTCAAGATGACGCAGGGGATCTGGTGACCCTACGCAGTAGTATCTAATAGTTTAGTCTGTCCAAATTTCTCACATTGAATTCAGAAATATTCAGAAAATTCATAAATGCTGGTATACTAGAATACATGAGAATTATGGGCTGAGTGAGCTAATTACGCATCACCTCTTGAACCTTGTATACCATGCCTCAGTTCCAACCACGTAACTTAAGATGGTGGCATCCAGACACTGAAGAAGAGAGATCCCAGGTCAAACAGGATTACTTTAGAAGCAATCCCAGAGTCATTGGATGATCATCCAACTACTCTAGAAGTCATTTTCACATCATCAGACATCATCAAGCTCTTGAAGTCATCAGCAGAGTTTAGAAACTTGAGCTCGATGACTTGTGGATGACTTCAAAATGAGCATCTGATGACTTCACAAGGTGTGACTATTCCTGATGACTTCAGGAGGATTTAAGAATGAGTATGCGATGACTTCACAAGGTGTGACTATTCCTGATGACTTCGGGAAGACTTAAGAATGAGTATGCGATGACTTCACAAGGTGTGACTATTCCTGATGCCTTCAGGAGGATTTAAGAATGAGTATGTGATTACTTCATAAGATCCAATTGTGCTTGATGATTTGAAAATAAACATCCAAATATGTGATTTATATGTAAGTGTAAGGTATGTATAGGGTTTGGGTTTTGGAGTGTAGGGTTATATGTTTTGGGGTTCAGGGGTAATTTTAGGGTTAAGGCGTTTGGGGTGCTGGGGTATTTATAGGGTTCAGGGTGGGTTTAGGTTTTGGGGTGTCTGGGTATTTTTAGGGTTCAGGGTGGGTTTAGATTTTGGGGTGCAGGGGTATTTTTAGGGTTCAGGGTGGGTTTAGGTTTTGGGGTGCAGGTTTATTTTTAGTGGTCAGGAGTAATTTTCGGGTTAAGGGCATGTTTGGGTTTTGGGATGCTGGGGTATTTTCAGGGTTCAGGGTGGGTTTAGGTTTTAGGGTGCAGGGGTATTTTTAGGGTTTAGGTTTTGGGGTGCAGGTTTATTTTTAGTTGTCAGGGGTAGTTTTAGGGTTAAGGGCATGTTTGGGTTTTGGGGTGCCCAGGGTATTTTTGGGGTTCAGGGTGGGTTTAGGTTTTGGGGTGCAGGGGTATTTTTAGGGTTCAGGGTCGTTGTAGGTTTTGGGGTGCAGGTTTATTTTTAGTGGTCATGGCTAATTTTAGGGTTAAGGGTATGTTTGGGTTTTGGGGTGCTGGGGTATTTTTAGGGTTCAGGGTGGGTTTAGTTTTTGGGGTGCTAGGGTATTTTTAAGTGGCATGATGGGTTAGGGTTTTGGGGTGTAGGGGAATTTTTAGGGTTCAGGGTGTGTTTGGGTTTAGAGGTGCTGGGGGATTTTTAGGGTTCAGGGTGGCTTTAGGTTTGGGGTGTAGTAGAAAATTTAGGGATCAGGGTGTGTTTTGTTTTTGGGGTGCTCAGGGTAATTTTAGTGTACAGGGTTCAGTTTAGGTTTTGGGGTGCTAGGGTAGTTTAAGGGTTCAGGGTGGGATTGGGAGTGTAGGGGTATTGTTAGTGGTCAGGGTGTGTTTTAGATTTCAGGGTGGATTTGGGGTGCCAAGGGTAATTTAAGATTTTAGTGGGCATGGGTATTGGGGTGGTATGGGTAATTTAACAATGTTAGGGGTGTTTAGTTATTGGGATAAAAAAGGCCTTTTTTGGTTTTAAGTTTAAAAAAAAAAAAAAAAAATTAAATATATATATATATATACATATCATATTAAAAAAAATATATATATTTACCATAAACACTTTTACAAACTTTATGCATTCACCGTGCACGCCTTTGCGTTGTCATGGCATGCGTGGTAAAGGCATATGGTCGACCTCGGAGATGGGTATCTGGTTCGATCCTCGGCAGGGAGGCTGAAAATACTGTGATCCTGGGCATATCACTTAATCTCCCGGAGCCTAACAAAACAAGCATTTGCAATGCAATAGGTCTCGCATTTGTGAGAGCTTAAGCTATTGGCATTATAAATGGCAATGCCTTCTAATTATGTGTTCTGAAAACCTGCAAGCGGTGTCTGAACACCACTTGCATGTTTTGAAAACATAAATAAAAGGCATTGCCGTTTACAATACTTAGCGTGCTTATCCACGATTGTATTGCATGCAGCAAGTATTGCCTTAGAAGAGGAAATATGATATCAGAGTGCATAGTGGGTATAGTTAAAACTATTAAACAGCGCCTTACATGGGCACCAGTTGCATTACAGAAGGGCACATTCATTTTTAGGCACCGGGATAATAAGCGAGTTACTAACAATCCCAGGATGTTTGAGGCTTCCACCAGACTCTAACCTGATTCCCCACCTTCCAAGTCCGCCGCACTAGCCTTTAAGCCACATATCTGTTCTAGAAACGTTTTAATTAGAATTAAAACGAGGCCGTGTAGAACCCCTGGTCTGTTCCAGAAATGCCAGGCACCCGTCGAGACCACGGACCTTGTATGTGCGATAACCGGTCGTGCAAGAGTGGCCCGCCAACCATACTGCCAGTCACTGACGCCAATCTGTGAACCACAGATAGCACAGAATAAAAGAATACAGTTTTATAATTGGGCTCAAATCATTAAATGCGCAGCCGGCACCTTCAATCCCATAAACATTGAACGCCAGAGCCACGCATTTTAGCATCGCGGAAAGAATGATTAATTAAGCTTTTATAAAAATCAACAAATACAAAATCGATAAAATGAATTTACTTTTTAAACATTAAAATATACTTGTTAACGCCACACAAGATTACAAATGCACGACGAAACACTTTTATGACAATGTACACAGTTGTAAAAATTCTCCTAAATTGAGAGCACAGAATAAACCATAAATGTACGCGTTGCCTGCGATTTTTCATGTGCTTCCCCGTGTATTGATTCTGCGAGTGCTTTTTTAAGTACAAAATATTCTAACGTAAAAAATAAAGTTTCCTCAAATGCAAATCCTTGGTTTTAAGATGTAAGGACGTGAAAATATAACAGGGTATCTGGCTTTACCCTTGTTGTCTCTTCCTTGGATGTCGGGTATAAGCATGAGGAGTAAAGAATGAAGACATTATTTTCGTTTTCGTTCAAAGGTAAAAAAAACGTGCCTCTAATGTCTTTACTTTGATAAAAGGCTTTAACCTTTAACATTGAATAATTATGCACTGCATCCAAAATGGGATTTTAAGGGGGGGAGGATAGTGGGAGGGGAATCCTCATTGGATGGCGGGGGCAGGCTGAAGACAAATTATTTTGTTTGCGTTCAAAAGTATAAAAAAAGACCTATTCAACCCAATGTTGACCTATTTGCTGGCGTTACTGCTTTAGTTTTAAGGAGGCTGGGTCTGCGCAGCAAAACGTGAAAGTGATCGCGATCAAAGCGGCCGTGCGGACGCGAAAGTCTGTCTTTTCATTCCTTGCTTGCATCAATTTCCCAGCCCCTCCTGCCTCGGAGCAGCACTACAGGCTACCTTTGGGCTCGTTTTGGTAGGATCCAGGCCTACCATGCCGCAGCCGCCCCTGGTTGGAACGGAAGCGGAAGCTGACTTGTACTAGTCCGACCGGGTGAAGAGACCGGGTTGTGTGCACACGGATCGGGCTGCACCGGGAAAGAAGCAAAGTGCTCCATTTCGTAGGTATTTTTTTCGTGGGTCTGAGGGTGCGGGTGAGATGTGGGTGTGATTTCCCACCACTTTGGAGTGTTCTGCTGCGCTTTTGTTTGAAAGGCGGGAGCCCGCCTTTTTTTAAGATGCGGCGCTGTAATGCAGTGCTTTTTGCATACATGCCAACATCTCAGAAGAGCAAAGTGGGAGATTTTTTTTAAAAAATCGGGAGAATGGGGCCTTGAATCGGGTTACTGTCATGTATGGGCCTTGGAAGTGTGCTGCTGCAGGATCGGACATTTGAAACGCAAAATGCACGTTTTTTTTCGTACCTTTCAGAAGCATGGAGCGCAATTGCAGGCAGAGAGAGGGTGATGCAAGTGTTGTGCACTGGCCTGGCAGGTTGCTGGCAGACCTCCACTGCTGTGCCTCCATTGTCCATCGAGTGACCCTGCAATGTAGCATTAACAGAATAATGAGGGTTCCCCTCTCCTGCGGCCCCCCTCCTTGTAACTCCACCTCTGCGCGACAGCCTCTGACTGCGCCCCCCCCCAGTACTTCACATATCTTTAAAAGACAATTCGCTTGTTAATGGGGCTTTGTTGGTTTTTCACCCCTTCTAGACCTCCTGCATCACCACTCTGACTGTGATTCTGGGCAAAACACTTAATAGCTGAGCATTATGTAGGAAAGTTGCGATGATATGATGAGCTGTTTTAGTTGCCTTGTGAAAACCTAGCTGTTCATGGCTACATTTTATTCATTTGACTACCTTTTTTAATTTGCTGCAGGCCCCATGCGTGCAGTATCACCGAGTAGGTCACTGAGCTTTCATGACACGAAGCAGATGGCTTCAGAGAATTCTTTTCAAAGGTGCTTTCTGGGCTTTTAGCAGGCAGTGGGTTCCCAACATAAAAACTTTGCAAACCATGTCAAGAGCATTAATCTACAAGTAACCTCCCCATTCCACAGCCATTCATCTGTCATGTTATTGTATTTGACCTTATTGGTTAATTGTTTCAGGGGAAAAAGTATGAAAACGTCAACAGGAAAGGAAAAATAGGCAGAGAGAATAATAATAAAAAATACAATTCTCTCTGCCTATTTTCCTTTCCTGGTGACTTTTTCATAGGTTTTCCCTGAGCCAATTAACTAATAAAGTAAAACATATTCATGGCAGAAAACCCTGTCACGTTGAATGAATCACTATTGTGTGTCTGGGCAGCAGAGCTATGCATAAGGTGAAGCCTGAAGCCCAGCAATGATACAGGCATGTCCTCCCTAAACTACATATATTTTATTTCTAGACATATATATTATAGAGCGGAGGCATACAGCCTTTTCCCGTCACCTGCACTATGTTCTTTTCTTCCTTCAAATTTCACCAGAGAATTCCCATAGAAGCCCATGTTGACACCAGAACATGGGCTTCTATTGGAATTCTCTGCGGCATATTATCAAGCCCATTATCGCCGCTTTAGCGGCAGTTTTCTGCCGATAAAGCGGCGATAATTTTAACGCCGGACCTTGATAATATGCCCAAACTACTTTTCACCTCTCTTTATTTCTTGCCCATTTTCTTTTCTATCCTTTTTCACGCTTCCTTTTCCAGATCTCCTTTTTCCCTTCCATGCCGTTTCCACTTTTAATTATCAGCTTCCTTTATCACACTCCAGTTTCTGCTATTACCAGTTCTCTTCACTCTTCTCGTTCCTTCTGTACCCTATCTGTCTTTACCACTGCGATATCTCTTCCTTTATTCCTCTCCCTTTTATCTGTGTTTAGGTCGAGCCTATGCAGCGCATGCGCTGCTGCGAGGCATGCAGTATTGGAGGATGGCTTTAAGGTCCTGCCCACTCTCCGCACATATTTTTAATTGGCCTGTGTCAATGTCCTTCATAAATGCTGCCTTAGGCTTGTTAGTCCCTCCTTGATTTCGCCTTGTCTGCATTTGTTACCGTCCATAACAATTGGACCTTTTACTTGTCTCGTTACACGGTCTGCTTTATCTTGGCTGTGAGCACTATTTTGTTTAATGATTTGCCCCTACACCACATCACATCATGCCGTCCGCTTTTATTTTAGCTGCGCAGTCTGCTTCAAGTATAGCAGTCGTGCTTACTTTTTTTGTTTGTACGCTTTTATATTTACAAATGCACGCCGCCTTTATATTTACTAAAAGCGCTCGCTGCAGCGACACGCTTTAACTTTTGGTGAGAGAACCTTTTTTAAAAAGCTTACTGCTGACATTGAATTTAAGTTTTATACAATACTCAGCACCGCGCTTTATGTTTAACATAGCAGCCGCGCAGCTTTCTTTTATGCTGCGAGGCTGAAATAACTCACCTTTTAAAACATTATTTGCTTTATACTATGGAGATACCTTTTACATTTTTGTGCAGTACTGGTATCACCCAGAACCGTTTGCTCATCAAGATTCAGCTGCCCAGCCCTCACCCAGCATTTTAAGGAGGGAAGGGGGTCACATGGTCCCCGCCCCGGGACCCCATTCCCCCAGGCCCTGACCTGTATTTGTTATTTTTACATAGGAGGTGGGACACGCAGCTCCCCTCAAGGGGCTGATTCTTGCCTCCGGGAAACCATTGCCCGGGGCCTGGCTTCTAGACTGGGTGGCCTAGTCCCACCCAAGGCAACCATGGGGATCAACGGGGAGCCTTGGGGTGGCGGTCCCAGGGCTATTTAAGGCTCCAGGAGGGGGTGACATGGCCCCCCTCCTTTCTTCTTTTACTGTCAGTAAGTGGGAGGGTGGGCGGAGGGAAAACAGGGCTGTCTGTTTAGTAGTAATATGTAGCAGTATTCTGTGTTTTTATGGGGGTCCTTAGAGCTTTTGGCCCCAGTGTCACTGCACCTGCTGCACCATTCAAATCAAGCCCCTTTTATCTGCAATGTACCTGCCTTTATAGTAGTAAAATTGTGAGAAGTTGGCCTGATGTATGATGTCACTAGTTATAGTGTACACCTTATATCAGTCCAAATACCCTTATGGTGATTGGTTGTAAAGTCAACCTTATAGACCAGCTATCCTAGTGGTAGCATGGACAAGAGCAGTCTTAGGCTAAACTCTGAATGGCATGTGAAGCCAGCTGTGATACCATATATAATCCCTTGAATACCAAATGAAAGGACACCACAACAGATATATATATAAAATAAAGTGTATTTATTCTAGTCAAACCCTCAGCACTCTTTATGAGATTAGAGGTAAGTACAACACAGTCTTATTTAAGCATACATTAAGTCACACAGGTAAGTAATACAGTTAGGCCCTAGGGGCCACGCAAACCATATACTAAGTAAGTGGTATAAGAACCACTGTCACGGAAATAGAATAGGCCTAGGGAATCGCTGGGGCTACACTATACTACCAAAGGTTAGGAAGTGGGAGGCCCACGGGATTCGTATGCAGAGTGGAAACACTCACGCGTAAAAGTCACTAGCAATAGTACAGTTTAGAAATAGATAGATTTAGGACACTTCCGGAGTAGCTAGGACACAGACCAAAAAAAACCAGAACTTTTCCAGCAAATATGTGTTGCTTAGCTGCAGCAGCTGACCCACGACATAAGACTTAGAATTGTAACGCATTGTACTTCAACACCTGGCCTACGCACATCTTGTGGCACCGGAAATTACGTCACTGCCTGCGTCGGGCACTTGTGTGTACAATGCAACTTGAAGAGGACTGCTTCGAGGTCTCTTTTATCAAACACTATGGCGATTCCCTGCACTCTCTTCTCCTTCTGCCACCTTCGAGAGTTTCAGCTCTGCATAGGAAGATTTAATCGGCAGCAAAAGATCGGCTTGCTGGCACAAGGTAAGAGGGGCAAAACTATCATATTTCTGTAGCAAAGTAAATTTGGGTCTGAAATGTATCCTTTGGAGTTACGTCTGTCCACTTTATGGGATATTTGCAACACATGAGTTTAGTTTTACAGAGAATTAATTGGAACGCGAAAAAAGTGAGGTCGTCAGACGTGGACACCAGTTTACTAGAAATGGTTAAGCACTCCATTTGAGTGCTTGTCTTTACAGATATTTGCCTCGTGAACTTCTCTCACCTCCGCTTTGTCGCCTTTGTACTTCTCCCTGTCCCCTTCCATGTTGCTCTCTGCCTCGTGTGCTCCCCCTGTTGCATTCTCCCGCCTGCTCCACATTAATTTCTCTTTTTCCGGTTTGCTCTCCTCCATGTGCTCCACTTTGTGCTTTCTCGCTCTGTTGTCTGTTTCCCCCACCTGCGACCCAGTGCTGTTGCCTCCTGCGCCAGACTCCGTGTTGCTTCTCCTTCATCAGTTAAAAAAATCCTTTGCGTTTCATTCCCGTTTATACATACTAGCATAGCATTAAAAAGGTGTCTGTGCAGAATAAAAGGATGGTATTGCCTATTATTTCTTTGTTGACAGTGCAATTGCCGGTTTATGCTTATTGAAAGAAACATTCAGCAGTTGTGTTTTTGAAAATCCGCTTTCTTGTTTTTATTTCTTGAAGGTTCCATCGCCTGTTTGAGTTTGTGGAAAGTCACACCGGCTCTCGTGTTTGTTGAAGGCATCATTGCCTGATTACTATTATCGTGTGTGCTTTGGCTCCTTGAGCAGCTCAACCTGTCAGCAGCCTCTGGTCAGATTTCGGCTCCTCTTCGCAGTGGCTGTAATGTAATGAGTGATTTAAGGAGCTTTCTCAGGCTGTGTGATAGGTTATTGATTGTTTTGCATCAATATTTTTTACATAATGATAATGTATTTCTCCTGGAGAACTCGGAACTAACTGAAGTTGAGCTATGGAGGTTACTCATCTCTTGTTTATCTGTCTGATCCTCTTCTAGCTGTATCTTTACTGTTAGAGCATCCCTTTTGTGGCATACTCACACAGTTACCATTGTTAAATCGCTGACGTTTACCTAGCTACATAGTATGCTTCGGTCTGTTTTCATTGTCCTTCCAAGCAGCTGCTATTTCTAGAACCTCATAAGTACGAGCCACTTACTGAACCACACTGCACATTTAACCTAAATGCTTCTGACAGTAAAAACATCCATGCGAGCATATACAGATGTCTGTCATGGCGGCGAAAATAAATGTGGCCCAATAGAATGTCATGCAGAACTACTGTACTTATAAACAAACACTCATTCACACATTTATTAATACAGTGCAAGGTCAGACTCGAGGTTATTACCAGAACATATATGACATAAAAAAACACTGTAAGTGACGCACAGATTGCATATTTCAGTTGCTTTTCATGTGGAAACAACTTTCATTATGGCTAAGAGGCCTCATGAGCCACTCAATACCTCTTAATCCCACCCCACTCTGCTGCACTATGCCACTCCACTCTCCACTTCGCCACTCCACTCTATTCTGTCCCTCTCCACTCTGCTGCAATTAATGCCATTCCACTCTACAGTGCTCCAATCCACTCTACGCCACTCCATTCTGTGCCACTCTATTATATGTCACTCCACTTTATTCCACACAGTGCACTCTATGCCTCTCCACTCTACAGCACTGTCTGCCGCTCCACCTTTTGCTATGCCACTCTACTCTCTGCAGCTCCACTGTATTCCACACCTCTCTACTCTCCCCCACTCTATGCCATGCTACTCTGCTCTACACCACCACACATAATTCTACTCTTCTCCACTACTCCTCTTTGCCAATCCACTCTATGCCAGTCCACGCTACTGCACTCACCACTCTTTCCAGCTCCACCAAGCGCCACTCTACAGTACTCCACCCTATTCCACTTTACACCACACCACTAGATTTTAGCCATGCTGAACAGCAGCCATGCTGTGGCCACCTCAATATCTCTTTCAGAAGCAAATATTATCTGTAGGCCCTCTGAAAGCTGGGCTCATTTATCTTAAGCCTCTACCGGCACAGAGCTTTCGGCGGCTGCTTCTTAGCAGTGATTTATGGGGGTTCAGAGTTCAAGATGTAAGAGTACAGCTACCTTTGCAATCTCCTTATATATATATATATGTGTGTGTGTGTATATATAATTTGTAGTTCAGATACTGAAATGGGATGAGGGGACTACAACTGTAGAATGGAAAGCAGAATCTTGGATTGGATGAGCTACTCTAACCTGAACCTGGTAAGTAGGGTCAGTCAGCACAGAGGCCTGCTGGGTTGTTTGGCAGCATGAGTGAGGTACACCACATGGGGGGTTGGTTATAGAGGAAAACGGCGCTCCAAGACACATCAAACTCCAGTGATACATATACTGTTCAGTACCAGAGGAGCATCAAAGGAGGAAGGAAGAAGATTGGCGCTTGCGGCTAGACTTGCAGTAAACTGGACCGAGACTGAGAGCACAAGAAACCTGTATTAGTACAAGTAGAAGTGAGAAGCTTAGAAGGTGAGAATGACTACTTAAAAGGTGAGTGAGATTGATCATTTAAAACCAGGCCACCTACCCTTCTGCACTTCATTCTCTGACGCTTTGTATTCCACCTCTCCCTTGCATAGCTCATAAGCAGGTTTGCGTTTACCAATGTGATGTCTTTAAAACTTTACTGAATGGTAGCACAGTTAAAAGGCATACATGGAAATTAGTTGGCAGTTTATAATTTGTAGTGAGCCCTGGTTTTGATATTCGAGGAAACCAATGCAGCATTCTCTAAAATATATAGTGGCTCATTTATAGTATATAAGGTGACTTGCTTCATTTTTCACTCTTACCATATTTGTTCTTTTAGACTCTGATAGTATTCCTGTAATACTAATAGTTTATGTTTGAGAAACAGTGATTCCTGAAAAAGGAAACTGGTTAAAGGATAGATTATGACTAATAGATATTTTTGATGCTTATCATCTGATTTTGTTCTCATAATCCATATATATGTAAAATCTCCATCCACAACCACTGCTTTTTATTTTTTTACAGTATATATACATAATGACGTGTAATTCGATGTGTTGTTATGCAGACTGATCTGCAGCACCGGCTGAAGGATTCTAATGGGCCCTCCTGAATACCAAATCCCCCAGTTCTGAACAGAGCATTGCACAAGGATCAGCTTGCAACACAAATTCAGGTGAAAGTTATTGTATTGTTTGCATAAAAATAGTAAGCTACATGGTATGTTTGTTTCGAGCCTTAAAACCGCTTGGCATATGTTATCCCCCAAGCAAATCACATTGTAAAAGGATTCCATCCTTGCCATTTTGTTCTCTCTGTCTCTCTCTGTCTCTCTCCTCTTCCAATCACTTGTTTATTTATTTATTTATTTATTTATTTATTTATGGGCTTATAACGCGCCGGCATCACACCCGAAGGTGTATCTCCGCGCGGTGCTGAGAAAGAACAGGTAGAGCAGCGCTCCAACTAGAATAGGGTAGTCTTAAGGTGTTTCCTGAAGGCTAGATGGCTAGGGCAATCTCTGAGGGAAAGAGGAAGACTGTTCCACAGACGTGGGCCCATGATGGAGAGGGAGCGACCTCCTTGTCTGGTCTTGTTATGTCTAGGAACCTGAAGTAATAACTGATTGCTAGACCTAAGAATGCGGGAAGGGCGGTGGTATACAAATTTCTCGGCCAGGTAATGTGGACCGAGGTTGTGAAGACTCTTGTGCACCACACAGCAAATCTTGAATTCCACCCGTTTCCGGATGGGAAGCCAATGGAGGGCCTTGAGGAGGGGCAAGGATGGGGTTCTAGGGGGGGCATTAGTCACCAGGCGGGCCGCAGTGTTTTGAACCACCTGAAGTTTATTAAGCACTCCTTCGTTGGCTGCTAAGAATAGGCCATTGCAATAGTCCAGGCGGCTCAAAACGAGGGCCTGGACCAAGGTCTTTCTAGTATGGTCAGGTAGAAGGGGGAACACCTTCCGAAGGAGGCTAATAATGTGAAAGCAGGAACCCGCCGTGGTGCTGGCATGATGAGCAAGGGTGAGATCATGATCTAGACGGACCCCCAGATTTTTCACCACCTGCTTAGGGGATGGGGCCTGACCCAGACTGGAGGGCCACCAGTCAGGGGTCCACAGGGTTTTTGCCCCTCCGAATAGCATGACCTCCGACTTTCCCACATTACACTGGAGAAAGTTCTGGGCCATCCAGCTGGCGATCGCAGTCATGCCGTTAGAGAAAGCTTGTCTTATCTCCGGGGTAAAGTCTTTAAAAGTGAACAGCAGCTGCGTATCGTCAGCGTAGGAGATAGGCATAAACCCGAAAGACCTCACAATGTTAGCCAAGGAGGAGACATATACGTTAAACAACGTAGGGCTGAGACAGGAGCCCTGCGGGACTCCTCTGGTGATGCTGGCCGAGGGGGAGCTGAAGGAACCCATATTCACCTTCTGGGTACGCTCAGAGAGAAAGCTGGTAAACCATGCCAAGGCGGCTCCATCAATACCAATCTCCTTTAATCTGGTAAGGAGAATTGCGTGGGATATGGTGTCGAAAGCTGCGGACAAGTCCAGCAGCACCAACACCACTGACATCCCTCTGTCCAGGGACAAGCGTATAGCATCCGTGACGGAGAGGAGAGCCGTCTCGGTGCTGTACCTGGGCCTGAACCCCGACTGAGAGTGGTCCAGACAGCCGGCCTGCTCAATAAAGCTGGAAAGATGGTGATTCACATGCTTCTCCATCAATTTGCTGATGAACGGCAAGAGGGAGATAGGCCTCAGATTAGTCATATCAGACCAGGGGATGGAGGTGTTTTTCCTGATAGGCTTGACCATGGCCTCCTTCCACTCCCGGGGGACCAGTCCCTCAGAGAGGGAGCGATTGATCACCGTCTGAATGGAAGGACTGAGGACACTCCCAATGAGGTGCATGACACGAGCAGGAACAGGGTCCACTGGGCTGCCTGATTTAATAGTCCCGATCAGGGAGTTGACTTGGTCCAAGCTAATCTCGGGAATAGAGGACAGCGTAGCGGAAACAGCACCGACTGTTCCGGGCTGGGGGCTAAAGGAGGGAACCGTCTCCTCAATAGGTGGGCGTATTTGGGAGATGTTACGATAAATGGAATCGATTTTATTGGCAAAAAACCCAGCGGTATCCTCACACAGTTTTTGGGTCAGCATTTCAGGACTGTCACAGGCAACGGGCTTGGTAAATGTGCAAAGAACCTGGTACAGTAGTTTAGGGTCGTTGCCAGCCTCAGACAGTTGGAAGACAATGTGAGATTTACGGGCAGCTCTGATGTTTTTATGATAGAGTCTCATGGCTGAGCCATACCGATCTTTATCGGACATACTGCGTGAAATTCTCCAGGCTTTCTCCAACTTCCTGCAGGCCTTTTTCTCCGCACGCAGTAGGTCCGAGTACCATGGTTCCTGCCTGCGGTCAGAGCGCCGATTACAGCGTCTTAAAGGGGCAATTAAATTGACCGCCGTGATCAAGGCATCATTGTATTTAGACAGAGCCGAACTGGTGGAGTCAGAGGGGAGAAAATCGGGAGGTACGAAAGTAGATTTAAAAGTGTCGGCGGACACCTTATACCACTGCCTGCGCCATAACGGAAGGGGAGCAGGTTGGGAACGTTCTGTGAAGAGGGCGGGGAGGGAAAAATTGATTACAAAGTGATCGGTCCATTCCACCTGCGTAGAAGGGTAACACGACAGGAGGAGCGAGTTGGACAGGATTAAGTCGAGGGTGTGACCGGCCCGATGGGTCGGACCCTGGTTGCACTGTTTAAGACCAAGGGTAGATAGATCAGCCAGCAAGTTGCGCGCATCTGTATTGTCAGCCAATTCACTGTGGACATTGAAGTCTCCAAGGAGTACAAAATTAGTCCCTATGCTGATATGAGGAGCTAATGTCTCCAGAAGGAGGGTCGATGCCTCCCCACAAGGGCCAGGGGGACGGTACACCAGTGCTCCCTTCCAGCAAGCTTGTGACAAGGAACCAATTCTGAAAACAAGGATTTCAATGTCCCTAGTACAGCATTGGTCGAGAAAGGTGACAGTGAGAGTGTCTTTATAGATTACTGCGACCCCGCCGCCGGTTTTGACAGGGCGGTCGAGCCTAAGAATCTTGTACCCCATAGGGATCCCCAGGGTGATGGCAGGGACCAGGTGGGGTTTGAGCCAGGTCTCTGTACAAAAGCAAAAATCAGGGCGGGCCGAGTGGATTAAGTCCCAAACCTCCGAGTGATGCTTCGGGAGGGATCTTATATTGCATAATATGCTATTGCCCCTAGGAGACCTGGGACACAAGTCCTCAGGGGTCAATATGCCTGAAAGGGGAGGGCAAGAGTATGACTGGTAACGGCAATGCCTACATGAGAAAGGGCCCTCTGGACATGAGTCAGGGTCCTGGGCGCAACCTTTCAGCGGCGGGTGCCACAAATTACGTAGGTCATTGGAAGAGTACCTAAGTCTGTCGGAACCGCCAGCGGGAGGAGCCTCGATGACAGGGGTCATGGCCCCTGGCCCCGTGCGGTCACGGACGGGCACAGACGGGCTCCTCTCTGGCTCGTCTCAGGCGCGACTAAGGCGCCCCCTGCGCGCAATCGCTGCGCGCTTGGGCGACGAGAGGGCTTAAATGCCCTGCCTGATGCAGTCAGCTAGAGCGCTAGCAGCGCGATAGTGTGGGTGGGGTCACTGGCTCTTCCTGTCCCGCCCTCCGCTCAATCGGCACTGGTTGCCGTGTCGGACCGGGGCGGGGCAGGGGAAGTATCGAGCACAAGCCCTCAAGGAGTCAGAACGTCAGCACAAAATGGCAGTAAGTAAGACAAATGTTTTTTTAAAATATCGTAGTAACAAATTAAAAGATAGACTGTGCAAACACACACAACAGGTACCGGCTAGTGGGGAGCGCAGAGCGCTGTTACAATCACAGCAGATAGTAAAGCGGGTCGGGGAGACTCTGCCACCGTCCTCCCTTCCGCAAGCTCCCGCTGCTCCTCGCCGCCTTAAATGCCCTGCCTGATGCAGTCAGCTAGAGCGCTAGCAGCGCGATAGTGTGGGTGGGGTCACTGGCTCTTCCTGTCCCGCCCTCCGCTCAATCGGCACTGGTTGCCGTGTCGGGGCGGGGCAGGGGAAGTATCGAGCACAAGCCCTCAAGGAGTCAGAACGTCAGCACAAAATGGCAGTAAGTAAGACAAACGTTTTTTTAAAATATCGTAGTAACAAATTAAAAGATAGACTGTGCAAACACACACAACAGGTACCGGCTAGTGGGGAGCGCAGAGCGCTGTTACAATCACAGCAGATAGTAAAGCGGGTCGGGGAGACTCTGCCACCGTCCTCCCTTCCGCCCAAAGGAACAAGTCTTTCCAGGTCTCATGAAAAGGACTCAAACCATAAATCTGTGTTAGAAGGAACGACAGTGATAGTAAACTGTGTTACCAGCTTTATATTAGACTATGCCTGGTAGACCGTGTAATATAAGCTGTATGAAGGCTTCTATTTGCCATATGATACCAGTTGCCAGAGCAGTTTCTTTTTTCTAGGCACGCATGATGCAAGGACAGTCCAATATCAAATCTCACTCGGTGCTCATCTTGCAGAAGTCCTATCTTGAGGCTGGGACTGTTTATCCTCTGTATGCACAGGTGGCAATTGCTGGTACTGGAAAAGCATTTTATTGGGTTTTGCTTTTCTACTTCTGTACCTTAGCCCGTCTTTCTTCTTTCCTGCTATGAGCACGATAGTTCAAAGTCCAGCGAAACCGTGTCTAAAAATGCTACCATGTAAAACTATGGCATCATATGGGGCAGAGTAAAGAGTCTCCACTTTCCTCTTCACTTGAAAACAGAACAAAAACAAGCATTGGCATAACCAATAGGTCTCGCCTTTGGGACCTTATAAGTGTTTAGCTATGCAACAGTTGCATAACTAAATACTTATAAGGTCCCAAAAGCGAGACCTATTGGCTATGCAAAGCGGCCGTGAAAGTGATCGTGATCAACGCGGCCGCGAAAGTGAAAGTAATCGCGGTAAAGCGCGGCGCGCGCACATGCACTGTAGCTCTAGGCTGGCCTGGTAGCACTTTTTGGAGCCCTCTCTCAATAAGTCTCGCCAGACCAGCGCATGCGCTGGGTCAGGCGAGACCTAATGAAAGAGCACATTACCATATGGACATTATTAAGTCGCAGTCTACCAGACAGCACCTTTGTCTGGTTTGCTAAAAACATCTTGGACATTCAGAAAGTTGACCTCTGAATCCATTCTGCCCTTTGCTAACCATTGGCTTTGTGGTTTGTAACAGCTCAAGTTTGTCCCACCCGTTGCCCAAACCTTGTTTACTGTATTCTTCCACAAACTCGCTTTCTGTACACAGGCCCTTAAATCTTGTTCTTATAATGTCACATTTGCTGTGTATTCTACTGTACTCTACATCACTGCTCTCTGCACCACTCTAAGATCTTGTACTCTACGAACCTGTACTCTGGAACTTGACTCTGCATGACTGCACTCTACTCCACTGCACTCCACTCTATGCCACTTCAATCATCGCCACTCTACTCAACTCTGAATCACTCCACTATGCCATTGCGTTTTACGCCACCGCAATATACTCTACACAGCTCGACTCTATGCCACTGCACTCTACACTACTCTACGGCAATGCACTCTACACAACTTTACTCAATCAATGCACTTCATGCCAATCTACTCTGCACCACTGTATTTTACGGCACTCCACTCTGATTTTCTACCCCATTACACTCTGCACCACTTACACTCTACTCTATGCTACTGCACAGCACTCTTCTCAGTGTAATTCTATGACGCTCTAAGCAATTTCCTCTTTGCCACTTTACTCAACTCTTTTCTATGACACTCTACTCCACTCTATACAATACCCTCTACGCCGCTCCTCTCTGCTCTACGTCACTCCACGACACTCTGTCACTCCACTCTATGAAACTCTACTGAGCTCTGACACTGTGCTCAACTCTATGCCCATCCACTCTACGACACTCCACAACACTGAACTCTACTCCACTTCTCTCCGTTACACTTAACTCTTCTCTACGCCACTCCATAACACTCTACTCCACTGCACTTTACGACACTCCATTCCAACCCCCTCTCCTTTACTCTACTAACCTTTAGCCATGCCGAACAACAGCCACCCTGGTGTACAACATTGCTAAAACATATTGGTAAAATCAATAGCTCTTGCATAGGAGAGACCTATTGGCTTTGCCAATGCTTGTGTAGCAACTGCCACATTATGGCCCATCACTCGTCTAGTTCAGAGGGCGATATTTTCTTTTGTTACCTATAATCCTATAAATGACTTAATTGTGCATGTGCTCCTTTTGCACCTATAGTTCACTCATGAACCCAAAATCCCATACTATCATGCTGGCTGTAAATATATTTGTTGATTTTGTTTTTAAGACAGGCCATCTAATAGAAGCAAGTTACTTATCTATGCTTTTTTAAATCAATTTTCAGAGTTTATGAAACCAGCCTACAAGGCCCATCAGCTGGCAATCTCCAAACAGATCTATGAAGAAAAAGCTTGCCATAAAAATGCTATCAGAGGCGAACTACAGAAAATGCTGAACCTGAAAACTTACAGCAATGTTGCTTGTTTTCACTGACTACTTTTATTTTTGCATATCTTTAATATTGTCTTGCATGGTGTCCTGGGTTCCTGTGGGGTGAAGTATGTGTTTTAACTTAATAAAATTAAGTGTCAATACATAATTCGAGTCCATTTTATTTCAAGCAGCATGTCACTAAGTAAAGAAAACATAGTATATTAAACTGTACCTTAAATTCAAAGACCCTATTGGTATTGATGAAGGCCACAAGATGCAAGGCTGCTTTTAAATACATACTATATGACATTTTGCTGGCATCTACTTTTTACACATGTTCATATCACGGTCCACCTTTTACTGTGAAGATGCACAAAATCATATGCCAAAGAATAAGCACTGGTTGATCTGATTACTGGTTATTTTTTAAATAGCTGTATTGTACAAACAATGAACATTTGTTACACCCAAACACAATTGCTGGTTTTAAAAGGCGGTGGTGCTTCTCCAAGTTAATACTTACAAGTTTGTTTTTTGAAATTCCTCCTGTTGGACCCTGGATGGGCAATGTGTCAATCGTAGAAAGTACTTCTGTCAGATAACCCTCAAGGTGATCCAACCCTAACTTAATATTCAGTCACTTGAAAATAATCTGCAACTATCCATCCCTTTTCATGGAGGCATTGAGATTCATCACACAGTTGTCATAAAATCATTCAAAAGTATTCCATAATATTTTGGAAGATGGTAGAAAATAATAATGGAGTAACCAAGGGCATTCTAAAGTTGAAAAAACATAGACTAGTTCACAATCATTCATAACAAGTTATCTAAATGTAATACTCTCAAGTTGTTCTGAATCATCCTTGTGTAATTAAGACTCATCCTGAAGTTGTCCAGGAAGCATTCCAATGTAATTTAGACTCATCCTGACGTTGTCCTGAAATCATCCTGATGTAATTAAGACGCATCCTGAAGTTGTCCTGAAATCATCCGGGAGTATTTCAAACTCATCATGAAGTTGTCAATTAGTATTCCTTGAGAAGTACAAGATCATCACGCATTTTTAATTAAAGTAATCAGGACACCATCCTGGAGTAATTCACACTCATCCTGCAGTTGTCAATTAGTATTCTTGGAGTTGTAAAGGATCATCACGCATTTTTAATTGAAGTAATCAGGACACCATCCTGGAGTAGTTTTTGTGATTACAGTAAGAGTCATCTCATTTAAATATTCTGCCCTGTGGGCAGACTTCAGGATGGCTTGGGATGACTTCCCCAGATAATTACAGGAATAGCCTGGCTGAAGTCATCGGATGACGCTAGAATGAGTCCAGGATGATCTTCCTTTTTGACTTGGGATGCCACAAGCGGGGGAGTGGGATGTGTGAGTCAGTGATGCGTGCTTTTAATCTTCTCCCCAGCCTCTTCTCTTCTTGACAAAACTCCTTTGTTGGAATAGCGTGTTTTCGCTCTGTGGCACTCATTATGTTCTTTCTTTCTGTTCCCTTTGTACGTCTTATTTGGCATGTATCTCATTCCATTACTGAAACTCGCCGCTGTGTTGTACAGTAAAAACTATCGCTCGCCCATTTCTGCAGCACGCAATAGGAGGATTTATCCCCAGAAACAACCCACAAACGGAAGCTGTGAGAATGCACATTTATTCTGGGGGTAGGGGTGGGGTAGGGGGGCAAAGGAGGGAGGGACAAAAGCTGTTTTACAGCTCCAAACAACATTTCCGGATCATTTCAGAGTCCAAATAAGGCGTCGGCTTTAGCATGACTGCAGGCCACAGACATGTACTACTGATGTCCAGCAATCTGTCATGCTCGAAGCCAGGCGCGCAACACCCATTGGACTCAAAGGGCTTCAGCCCCCCCTCCCCCCCCCCCCCCCCCCCCGTCGTGTGTGGCAGCCCGGGATGAGACGGCTTCCCGGGTACATACACAGCCGCACCCGAGCACTTCACAGGTCTTTAAAAGACCATTTGAATGTTAATGAGGCCTCGCTGCTGTTTCACCCCTTCCAAGAGCCCCTGCAGCTCCACTCTGCCTATGGCTTAAAGATTCAGCCCCCTCGAAATTTTAGCCCCCCCGAAATTTGGCTCTAGTTGCGCCTCTACTCGAAGCTCGTCCTTGTGATCAGGTTAACATGCGTGGAGCGTGGTCATGCTTGAGAAGTGTCCGGCCTCAAGCATGTGGCAAGCAAACGAAATGGAACCAAGGATAAGAATTCACTGTATGCAGTCCAGCACAACAGAGCCGCAGTCCAGCTCCCCATCAAAGGCTTTCACGCCCACATCGCCCCACCGCAGGAGAAGGTGCAGTGTGGCTGCCGCCAGCTGGCACAGACGGCTCTGTACAGTTCGGTACACGTGCTGCTTGTTTGTGTTTGGAAAATCTGTGGATGGGGGCGGTGATGCCTGTCAGTGAGCCAAAGTGGTTAATTACAACGATTTAATATTGTGAGAAATTGGCCTGGCATATGCTGGTCACTAGTTATAGTGGCCACCTTGCACCAGTCCAATTCGACTCTTATGGTAGATAGGTTTAAGACAACCTTTTAAAGAAAGCTATCCTAGTGGTAGCTGTGGAGAGCAGCCTTCAGGCTAAGTCTCAGAGGAATGTAAAGCAGCTTGTTTTACCTTATAATCTCTTGAATTACCAAATGAAAAGGACACCACACAGGTATATGTATTTATTTCTAGATACACTCTACTAATCTCTTTATGAGATTAGAAGCCAAATATCAACGTTTCACAATAAGTTTAGCACAAATATGGCTGGGGCCCTAGGGGCGTACCAGATCATATACTAAAAAAGAGGTTTAGGAAAGTCGACTTGCAGAATGACGAGGCCTAGGGCCTGTAGAATCGCTTGGGCTTCACGACTGCAGTGATAGCAGGTAAGTAACAGACCCACGGGAGACGCGTGCAGTGTGAGAACACAGACACGGGTTCCCTATTGATTACAATGGAGCAAGTCGCAGTTTGATTTTTAAAGTTTTAGGGTACTTCAAGGAAGTCTACAAGCAAGCCCCTTACAAGGTAAGTTATTCGAGGGCCAACACACACTAGGGCACAGGAGTGCACGAGTTACCTCACCCAGGGAAGCCGGGTGCATAGGTGTCTTTTGGTGTCGGGTCGCTGTTTTCCATGGAGACCAAAGAAGACTTGCTGCTTGCGGCGACTGAAGAAGTGTCCGGTGGAATCCAAGGCTGGATTCAAGATGTAGAAGACCTGAAAATTGAAGGGACAGTGTTCACAGTCACTTGCCAGTGACCCGGGGCCAGGAAGATGGATGCCCACAGATGTCGGGTGATTTCAGGTAGTCAATGGTGTTTTGACTCTTCGCTCACGAGGTCCAGGAGAGATCGACGATGACCAGCAGCTGGATTCAGAGTGTCCCACGAGGTCTGCAGCTGATGGCGGTATCGGCAACCAGATTGGAGCCAACAAGCCTTGGCAAAAGCAAGTCTTCTGTAGATTGAAGAAAGTCGATGGTGCAGACCAGCAAGATCTGAGGGACTCACCCAGCAAGGGTGAATGAGGGCAGGCCTGGAGCAACCAGGGGAGTCCTTTGAGTCGATAAGTAAGTCTTCGGAGGACCCACTAGCCAACGGGCAAGGGATCGCGAAGATGCCTCTTGAGGAAATGCTTCACAGGGGCCCGCGGTCACTCAGGACGTGGTAGGCCTCTGATTTTTGCTGCAAAACCTGTTGGAGGCTTGGGCCACAAATGGTCCAAAACACCAGCTCGTTGAACGTCGTGAAGGGGTTGCACTAGACAATAGTGCACGGTTCGCAGGTATTGCAGTTCCTCGTCACTCGTGGGGTCCAGATGCCACAGCTTCGCTGGGGACTCATAATGGCCGACGAGAGGTCAGGAAATCCACTTCTGGGGTTGCAGGGACTTCAGACTCCGGCGGGAGCGGGAAAGTTTGCGACCGTTGTTTCAAGTTTTGGTGCCTGCCAAGCAGGGGAGTCACTTCTTGACTCCAAGGGAGATTCTTCTGTCTTCCAAAGGTAGTGGAACGTCGAAGGCCAGGATTCTTCTTGTAAAGCGTCGTCCAGGGGCTATCTAACTGGCAATGGCAAGGTGTACCTATCTTACAGTGAAAGAAAGGGAGGGACTCGCTCTATGAACACTCCTCTAGGAGAGTCAGGGGGATGGATGGTTACACCAACTCCCCTTTGTCCAGTTTCATGCCAGAGCAGGGGCTGGTAGCCCCTGAACCGGTTTGAGCTGGCATATGCACAGAGGAGCCTAATGCTCCCCCAGTGCAGGACTTCAAAGCACTCTAAGAGTGCACCCACCCAGTTCCAATACACTAAATCCTGTCTGGAAGGTTGTGACACCTCCCTGTGACAGGATGCCTGTTGTTGGGCTTCCTCCACTGTGAGTTTCGGTCAGCAGCAGCAGGGCAGCCCAGTGTCTGTGCTGGTGGCATCCACTTTGTGATGCCAGGGCTCTTTCAGATTTCTACCGTGTTACCACAGTAGGTACATGTCATCCCCTCTAGAAGGGTGGGATCACACTCCCACACCAGTTACTGGTGTGGGGGTATGATTCCAAGTTGTTTGACACCAAACACGACATGTTTTGATGCAGTCATTCCAAAGTTAGCATTAACCGGGAGGTTATAAAGCACTTAAGAATATATGGTTTAACCACATCCACAAACAGCCACAGGGAAAAGACCCTGCCAGCTGCAGAGGGGCCCTGCTCAGGCAGAGGCACCCCCTCACATTGTATACCAAGCACCCTGCCCTCCCTGTGGCTGTTTGTGGATGCGGTTGAACCATATACTCTTAAGTGCATTATAACCTTGCGGCAAATGCTAACTTTGGAATGACTGCATCAAAACATGTTGTGTTTGGTGTCAAACAACTTGGAATCATATCCCCACACCAGTAAGTGGTGTGGGAGTATGATCCCACCCTTCTAGAGGGGATGACATGTACCCACTGTACTAAACAATAGAAATCCTATAGAGCCCTGGCATCACAAAATGGATGCCACCAGCACAGACACTGGGCTGCCCTCCTGCTGCTGACTGAAACTCGCAGTGGAGGAGGCCCAACAATAGGCATCCTGTCACAGCGAGGTGTCACCAACTTCCAGACAGGATTTAGTGTATTGGAGCTTTGTGGGTGCACTCTTAGAGTACTTTGAAAACCTGCACTGGGGGAGCAGTAGGCTCCTCTGTGCATATGCCAGCTCAAACCGGTTCAGGGGCTACCAGCCCCTGCCCTGGCGCAAAACTGGACAAAGGGAAGTGGGTGTAACCACCCCCTCCCCTGACCCTCCTAGAGGAGTGGTCATAGAGCTTGTCCCTCCCCTATCTTCACTATAAGATAGCAAGCATTGCCTTTACAAATCAGATAACCCTGGACGACGCTCTACAAAGAAGAATGCTGGCCCTTTGACGTTCCACTACCTTTAGAAGACAGAAGAATCTCCCTTGGAGTGAAGGAGTGACTCCCCTGCTTGACAGGCACCAAAAACCTTAATCAACGGTTGCAAACTTTCCCGCTCCCGCCGGAGTTCGAAGTCCCTGCTGCCCTGGAAGTGGATTTCCTGACTTCTCGTCGGCCATTGTGAGTCCCCAGTGAAGCTGTGGCGAGTGGACCCCACGAGTGACGAGGAACAGCAATACCCGGGGACCGTGCATTATTGTCGAGTGCAAACCCTAAACAACGTTCTAAGAACTTGTGCATTGGACCATTTGTGGCCCAAGCCTCCAGCAGGTCTTGCACCCAAAATCAGCGGCCTACCCCATCCCGAGTGACCGTGGGCTCCTGTAAAGCATTTCCTGAGGAGGCGTCTTTGCGATCACTTGCCCATTGGCTAGTGGGTCCTCCGAAGACTTTCTCATCGACTCAAAGGGCTCCCCTGGTTGCTCCAGGCCTATGCCTGCCCTCACTTACCCTTGTTGGGTGAGTTCCTCAGACCTTGCTGGTCTGCACCATTGACTTTCTTCAGTCTACACTAGACTTGCAGTTGCCAAGGCTTGTTTGCTCCAATCCGGTTGCCGACACCGCCATCAGCTACAGACTTCGTGGGACACTCCAAATCCAGCCGCTGGTCATCATCGATCTCTCCTGGACCTCGTGAGCGAAGAGCCAAAACACCATCGACGACCTGAAATCACCTGACATCCGTGGTCATCCATCTTCCTGGCCACCGGTCACTGGCAAGTGAGTTTGAACACTGTCCCTTCAATTTTCAGGTCTTCTCCATCTTGAATCCAGGCTTGGATTCCACCGGACACTTCTTCAGACGACGCAAGCAGCAAGACTTCTTTGGTCTCCATAGAAAACAGCGACGCGACCCGACACCAAAAGACACCTATGCACCCGGCTTCCCTGGGTGAGGTAACTCGTGCACTCCAGTGCCCAAGTGTGTGTTGGCCCTCTAAATACTTACCTTGTAAGTGTCTTGCTTGTAGTCTTCCTCGAAGTACCCTAGAACTTTAAAAATCTAACCGCGACTTGCACCATTATAATCAATAGGGAACCCGCGACTGTGTTCACACACTGCACGCGTCTCCCGTGGGCCTGTTACTTACCTGCTAACACTACAGTAGTGAGGCCCCAGTGATTCCCCAGGCCCTAGGCCTTGTTATTTTGCAAGTCGACATCCTTATACCACTTTCTTAGTATATGGTCTGGTACGCCCTTAGGGCTCCAGCCAAATTTGTGCTTAATTTATTGTGAACCGTTGACATTTGAATGTGTACTTGATTTCTAATCTCATGAAGAGATTAGTAGAGTGTGTCTAGTAATAAATACATATATATTTGATATATATACCTGTGTGGTGTCCTTTCATTTGGTAATTCAAGAGATTATAAGGTAAAACAAGCTTCTTTACATTCCTCTGAGACTTAGCCTGAAGGCTGCTCTCCACAGCTACCACTAGGATAGCTTTCTTTAAAAGGTTGTCTTAAACCTATCTACCATAAGAGTCGAATTGGACTGGTGCAAGGTGGCCACTATAACTAGTGGCCAGCATATGCCAGGCCAACTTCTCACACCGTATCACACAGAATGCCTCAGGGGCGCAACTAGCATGTGCGCCCTGCTTTGTGTGCCCCAGAGGTATTTGGTATCACAGAAGGGGCCGCCGACGCTTGTGCGGCGTGGCCTCTTCTGTAATACAGATAGAGCTGGGGGCACATATAGCGCCAACGCTATCATTAGAGGACGTTCCCTCATTTGCATACGGGCGTTGCCCATTGCAAGTGAGAGACTCACTTTGCCTCTGCACCTGCACCCTATTATGGACTTGGCGCAGAGTGAAACATGCCTTTAGGATGTGCACTGGAAGTGCGCCACTATAAAGTGGTGCGCTTTCAGTGCTCCTCCTAAAGGCAGCCATCTGGAGGGGAGAAAGGGGATCCCATGGACCTCCAGGCATCCCCTGCAGGCGGGCGCTGTCACTTACTGCTCCAGCCTGCAAAGGGATCTCTCTCCTGTCTTGAAAATGCAGGCAGATGCAGCCTGCACAGTGAAACACGGAGCAGCTTTAAAGCAGCTGCTCTATGTTCACTTGAATGCGCTGACCCCAGGGCAGCACAAGTTAGTGGCTGTCCTGGGGCAGCGCATTCATGGTAATACGGCAGGGAAAGTGTGTCATATATGTAATACGGTCCCAGGGGCCCTATTACACATAGGGCGGGCTTTACCCGTTTACGCCACAGCGCACCATAAAACATGTGTGCCGGACGCAAACAGGGAAAGTGCGCCATATTACATGGAATGACCTGCTCCTTAGGGCAGCCACAAACTTGTGCTGCCCTGGGGTCAGCGCATTTAAGTGAAAAACGGAGTGGCTTTGAAGCAGCAACCCACCTGCACTTTTAAGGGAGATTAGAGATCCCCTTGCAGGTGGGTGCAGTGAGTGACATCATCTGCCTGCAAGGGGCTGTCTGAAGGTCCATAGGACCCCCTTCTCCTCTCCAGAGGACTGCCTTAAGGGGGCGCACTGTCAGTGCACCTCCCAACAGCTTCTTTGCCTCTATGCCCATCTCTATAATACGGCGTGGGCTCAGATGCAAAGGGATCCCCTAATTTGCATGGGGCAGGCCCCCATGGAAATGAGGGAACACCCGCTGGTGATAGTGCTGGCGCTATATGTGTGCCAGGGCTATCTGTATTACTGAAAGTGCAGCACAAGTGTCTGCAGCCCATTCTGTAATACCAAAGTGCCTCGTGGGTGTGCAAAGTGGGAGCCCGTGCCCGTTGCGCCCCCGGGCACTTTTACTTAATTTGGCCCTAGGTCTCATGGCTTCTTTTACAGTAATTTGATACTTGTAGCCCTGTTGATTCAATTGAAGCAAACACAAACTACTGATCCCAGAATGGTCTCCTTTGTAACAAGAAAGCATTGGGCCAGTGCCACTCAGCCCATCGGAACCCCTGTGTCACTGAACTCGCCCTCAGTGCCAGGGACCCTGTGCCAATCGGTACATGAATACCATTCATATTACCCAGAGTGTCAATGGCTGAGGGACGTTTTCTAGGGTCCTAAAAAAGTCAGAAGTCCCAGGGTCACAATGCTATTGTAATTCATATAAATGCCACTTTAAGCATTATGGAAGGATGCATTTCGATAAAAAAAAATTGCAATAGAATATGATGTGACCAACAGTTGCTCTTGTTCAGTTTGTTTGCTTTGCTCATGTGCCCTTGTGCTAGGATTTTTACCCAAATGAAATTTAATTTATGCTGCATGGCATAATATTGGCTATTGTGCATAACAGCGAGGCAGTGTTTGGGAACCCACTGGGTTAGTAAAAAGACCCCACACACACCAACCTGGTTGGTGTCATGCTTCATCATTGGGGTCCCAACCGGGTGGCCGAATGCCCCCCGGTTGTGCTACAACGCCTGATTACAGCGGAGCTGGTGTGGTGCAAAGGTGTGATGTGATGTGGATTAAAAATACCTCTGAGAATCCTTGCCTTTCTAATTTTTTACTAACCCAGTGGGTTCCCAAACACTGCCTCGCAGTGATCGTACCACACATACTTGGGTTTATCCATCATTGTTTAAACATATATTAATACAGGGGATACGGACGCACCCTCTTCCCTTCCCTAGCTCTCTCCTTGTTTTTGACATATTGTGCATAACAGTCATAATGTGAAATGCCCGAAATAATCCGAGATTAAGCTAGCATAAACAAATGTTCACACAGGCCTAAAACTTATACCTCTCTGGTGGCCAAGGGAGTTTTCATTTGCAAAAGTTCATGGTCTCATGCAAGTTTGGAGGAGTATGTTCCTGCTACTAATGGCCAATGTTTTGGGGATCCCTGACCTGTTGCCCACACTGAGATAAGATTGGGATGCCTCAAGTGGTATCCACATTTACCTATTTGGAAGCTCCCATCGTCAAGGGAGATGTACACAACCCAAGAAATGGTGGCAGGGTCAATTTTAATCAAGCGGAAATTACTTTGGCAGAGTCAAAAGAACTCGGCTGGGTACCTCCACCACATAGTAAGCACACCAGTTTTGGAAACTAGGCACAGGAGAGAATGAACATGCAGGTTGAAATGTGCAAAATGCACATTGTGAGTCCAGTCCAAATGAAACTAGCCTTTTTTGCATCCCGCTCAGACATAGAGTCCAATGGATTAGGGCATTCCCAAGTCCTCATACAGGTTAACCCACAAACTTCACACACATTACAGACCTCCTTCATACAAATCACAGACATGTGAAAGCCAAGAATTGCAGTTCTAGTTGACTGAACAAACCTTTTCCAGGGAATATCCAGAAGGTAGACTCCTTACTCTGCCCCTGACTATATGCACATTGCCACCACTGCCAGTCACCCCATACCCTATTTTGAGAGGGTAGTAACCCCTCCTGCTAAAAAGGGTGGTCAATGTGAATGTCCCTTTGACATCAGTGGTCAAATTGATGTTGATGCAATCAGTAAAAAGGAGAACCCTTGGTGGGCTTGCATGGTTGTGGAGATCAGAGTGGGGAGAACACACTGTTAAAAAGCATACAATGTAAGGATACTACAGCTTCACTAAGCCATTCAGAGTTATTCCTTACCAACACAAACCCTTAGCCTAGCTGCATCTGAAGAGCACCTGGACGCAGGAATGTGATATCTGATATCTTGGTGATTCCCTGATATTGCACTTTAGGGCAGGTCTTCTTATGCCCTCACTTCAAGCTACGTGGAATAGGGTGACGTATTTATCCTGCAGATAAATACCATTCTCTTATGGGCAGGTATTTACCACCTGAGGTATATGCCTCATATTCTGAGTTCTTTAACTTGCATATGAGGCATAATATGCAGAATCGGCATCTAACACACCACATTTCACATATTTTACCTTTTTTACTGGTCTTGTTTCTGACAATTTTCGACAGGTTTTACCTGCCAGAATCTATCATGAGAAAACTATGAGTGTGTGATAATGATCAAATTCGTAATTCTGATCTACGTGTCTATCAGTTTTGCACAGGATTCGGAATTTAGCCTTGCATGCACATTGAGGACCAATGTCTGGCTGCAGTATCGAGCCACTCACTCACAAAAACCTCACAGAGTCGCAATCCTTATACTCCCATGTATTCTTTACACCACCAGGGCGTAGCTTGGTCAGTAAGATTTGGGAGGGGGGGGGGGTGAGAAAGTGCAATCTTTCTTGCATGGTATACCCCCACTTTTTGCTGAATTGCTGACGTACTTTGACTGAGTGTGCCCTGGGCTCCTGCCAATCAGGTGCTCAGGGCCTGTGTTCCTTCCCTGAAACTATTGAAACCAAAACCCAATTGGCATTTCTGGCCACAGGTCAGCCCCTGGTAAATGGTACCCTAGGTACCGAGGGCACTGTGACCAGAGAAGGCCCCTAAGGGCTGCAGCACTTATTGTGCCACCCTTAGAGGCACTGTGCCCTGACACCCACACACTGCCTTTGCAGGCTGAGTGTCTTGCTGCAGAACAAAACAGAGAGTCGACATGGCACACTTCCCTGTGTGACATGCCCATAAACATGCTGCCCTGGCATACCTCAGTCACCCCTCTAGCTGGGTGCAATATGCCAGTGGTGTTGGTACAGGGCATGAGCCCTGTACCCCTACAGTACCCAGGTCCATTCCTGGGCACTGTAAGTGCAGTGCTGCCATTAAGAGTATATGGTGCTGGGTGGTTGTCATTACGAACTCCACAACACCATAATGGCTACACTGAAGACTGAGAAGTTTGGTATCAAACTTCTCAGCACATTAAACCCACACTGATGCCAGTGTGGGATTTAATGTAAAATGCACGACAAAGGGCAACTTAGAGTTGCCCCCTGAAACTAACCCACATCCTGTGTCCTGACTGAGAGGCTGCCTAGGCTGCCATCCAGCAGACAGGTTGCTGGCCCCCTGGGTAGAGAGCCAACCGCTCTTGTGGGCCTGCAACAATGCACATCCTGGGGAGAGGTGCCTAGCCTCCTCCACCAGGATGGGCAGGGGGAGCTTCAAAGGCATGCCGCCTTTATGAGCCACCCCAGACCACTTGCTGTACTCAGCAACTGGTCCCCACCGGTTCTGGCCCCCACTTGGCAGGAAGACTGTCGGGAAAACCCAAGTGAGGAAAGGGGGTGTGCCAGCCTCTGCCAACCCCACCCCACAGGTGGGGGTGGCGAAGTGAAGCACATCTCCGGGGTCTCGCCATCTTGAGGATGGGGAGACCTACCCAATCAGGACTAGGATCCTGCTCCCCTCCCACTGGAGAGTGGCAGGATAGGGGGTGTACTCACCCCAGGAAAGGGCCTCATTGGTCCCTGACCTTCCCCTACCTGTAACGCCCCTAGATTTAGTATTTAGGGGCACCCTGAACCTTCCTTCCTCAGATCCCAATTCCGAATCAAGAAGAAGAAGAAGAAAGAAGACCTGCCGTGCAGCTGCTAACAAGAGGACGGCACCAACTGACGTGGCCCCAGCCCTACAGGCCTGTCGACCCTCGAACCTGCTAAATTCCGGCGTTTCCTGTGGTCAGCAACCTCAAAAAACCCCGGAGGACCTGACTGCCTTGCTCATCCAAAGACTGGGACTCCCACGAGCAGTGGTTCTGCTCAAACAGCAACAACCCCTGGTGCCAGCCAGGAACCGCGAATCCAGCACACTCTGCACCCGCCGAGCCCCGCCGAGCCCCGCCTGTGCCTGAGTGAACAAAGACCACAAGGACGTCCCCCCAGCGACTGTGACCAAGAATCCAGCACCCATGGACCCTCCTCGATGCTCCTGACGCCTGCAGCCTCAATACCAGGGACCCCTCCAATCGCGACCAGCAGAGGATAAGATTTCCCAACACCAAAAGACACCCCCGGCGCCCTGCGGCTCCCTGTGCCCAACTCCTGGGTGCCTAGCTAACCTACAGCTTCCCAACTTATCTCTCGAAGTGGTGGTCGCACCTGAAGAATCTCCGTCCTCAAGCTTGCAGCCTTTGTTCGTCACGCAGCTTTCCCATTGAAATCAATTGAGCGCCCGACGGCTCAAAAGCACCCTGCACCCAGCCGCCCGAGTGCCCCTGGAAGTGCAGCATCTGTTCTGTTCTACTTCCCCACTTGCCCTGTGTAAGTGACCAGGAGCCCAGCTCCCACGGCCGCGTGGCCTGCCTGCTAGCAGCCACCAACCAAAGGCCCCCTGCCCGCCATAGGCTAACATTGGGCCTACTCTCTCTGCACCCGACTGCCCCTGTGCTGCTGAGGGTGTAACAACTGTACCTACCTGACCCTGGGAGACCCCTGAGTCTTACCTCAGAACCTTAACTCTGCCAGTCGAGTACCTACCTGAAAGCCAGTAACTCACATTTTCTCCATAGGGTAACATTGACTGGTTTTCACTTGGAAATTCTTCTAAGTGTCGAGTTTTGAAACTTTGAAATATTCAATAAAAATCACCCGATCAAAGAAATTACTCACCTGTTACCAGGAGAGATCCCAGTGCTGGATCTTGGTGCCCAGCACTGACCCTGAAAAGTAATTACAACTGCGATTTTCCAATAACCAAACTTTCGTCCAAAGGTAACTTTGCCTGGTTTTTGCCAGAAATTCTTCTAAGTGTCAATTTTTGAAATATACAAATATTCCTTAAAAATCGCCTGTGTAACAAAAACAATTTCTTTCTACTGTTTACAGGAGATGCACCAGGGCTGAATCCAGGATCCAGTCCTGAGTAAGAAAACCCTATGCAAAGTAATTGATATTGCATTTACTTAAAGATTCCCATTGAGCTCAATGTTATAATTGTGTTTAACTTATGTTGCCTATTGCAAGAACTGTAACTACTGCATTTAAAAGTCTATTGCTTATTAAGTATTCAATTAGAGCATCTCATTCTGAGAAAGTATTTTGATACCTACTTGTGGTTCTATAATATAACAACCATATATTTGTATATACAAAACCATTCTTGAGTGTGTGAGACCATTTGCTGACTGAGTGTGTACAACAAATGCTTTACACTGTCCTCTGATACTGCCTTACTGCTCGACCAGGCTACCACTTTAGAGAGTAAGGTTATATCTAACCTTAACCTCTGCCAAACCTCTGGGGACTGTTGGACTCTGTACACACTATACCTTACCTTGGTGCAGTATATACAGAGCCACTTTCTTACAGGGTGAGCTTCAGATTTCCCAACAAACACTCTGCCATATAATTTTAAAATACATTATACGACAAGCAGAGTACACGAGAGGGGTTTAAGAGGCAGTAAAAAGAGAGACAAATGCAGATTGGTAGGAGTACTGAGAAAAGCACAATATTTTGTCAAATTATCAAGAACAATTAGGGCTTTCAAAACAGACACGAGAGAGAGTGTGTGGAGTTTTGTCAGTGTATGCATGCAAAAATCCCTGGTGAAATCTGACAGACACCTACCTCACCATACCTGACTGAAAGCATCTGTACCCAAATGTTCATCTGAAAATGCATTTATTGGGGGGTGTAATACCCCAAACAGCCCCCCTCAAGCTACGCCCCTGTACCCCACTCTTCAACCTCCCACATGAGGATACTTTGTGGCCTGCAAAGCTGTGAATGGCTGCTTTTACCCTCCTTCATTCTGTACAAGAATACTTATGAAACGTCGGCTGGAGGGTTAACATCTTCTTCAGTGTTTGTCCCCTGTGCATTGCCAACAATGTATCAGTACGGTCTAAAGTCCCTCTGAATGTGTTTCATTGGTAATGTAGCTGATGCTGCTGGCTCAGATGTTGGCTGTTAGAAATGCCCCCATGTATTTAACCCCTTTGACTTGTGTGCCTATCAGTTGCCGACACTATTCTGACCCTGGCCTCTCCTCTCCCTTTCTTCCTGCAGAATCCGCCCCCAGCTGACGAAGGAGAAGATCGAGGGGTGCCACATCTGCACCTCCGTGACCCCCGAAGAACCGCAGGTGCTGCTGGGAAAGGACAAGGCCTTCACCTATGACTTTGTCTTTGACCTTGAGTCGGGGCAGGAGCAGCTGTATGGCAGCTGCGTGCGGAAGCTGATCGAGGGCTGCTTCGAGGGCTACAATGCCACCGTGCTGGCATACGGACAGGTACACAGACCAGGCGGAGCGCAGGGGGCCGAGCAGACATCACTGCTCCCGGGCACAAAATCTGATTCTCCAGCCTTGAAAAAGAAATGTTTAAAACCTACTTCCCTTAGTTGACATATTATTTTGACTTAAGAACCATGCATAAATATCCCTTTCGTAGAGGCAGTGAAACAGGAGAGGAATATATTCAGTTTATAGGGAATGGGAAAGTGCTGTGGGTACTTTGTGTAAGTTCCTTGCAATTGACAATTAGTGTGACGTCATCTGTAACTTTGATAAGCGAAGGGTGAGAAAAAATAAAAAACAGAGAGGTGCTCTCCGTGCCCTTGTTAGGTTCTCTTCAGATCAGTTATACAAGAGAAAAGGTTGATGAGCTCCAGTCTGTATTACTGTAAAGACATTTGCATTTGTTTATAGAAAGAAGGAGGCCCCCATACAGTATTTATTTATTAATGTGTTGATATTGTAACATTGCATCGCACTTTCCTACCCTGAGCGAGACCCCAAAGCACTTTCTGGGTGGCCGAGTAAGTAGCTGCTCAGTGGGTTATGCATGGTTGGGAGAGCATTGGTTTCAGATGTACCCTGAGAGTAGAATGCCTATGTCATGCATGATGTTGCAGTGGTTAGTAGCAGGCTCATGAATTAAATGTGAATGAGAAAAAAGTGAGCGCTAGGGCTTCAAATTTTGTATTCTATTACATGCACTTGACATACCATGTTTAGGAAGAAACCAGGCCTTTAAGTATCTGTGCACATGCCAGGGGATTTCCAGAGGTTAGCTGTCTACATAGAGAACAGCATAAAGCACATGAAAGGAAAGGAGTGGAATACTTGCAGTAAGTCTTACCACTGGCAAACGCTCAGGGTGGCATTCCAACCCATGGTTCTTTTGCCCATCATGCACCTCAATTTGAACCTAGCTATATAGAAATCAGTCTCGACCCTGCTCCTATAGGAACACTCCAGCCTGAACTGCCAGGCCAGGGACTCCCTGAACTTCAACACAAGCAACCCAAGACCGGTTTCACCCTATTTGGAGCTCTTTAGTCAGGTGTAGCATAGCTTCAATGGCAGATTGAGTACTAGACCCTCATCTGGACATACCCTTGGGATAGCATTCAAACTCATCTTTCTTTTGCCCACCATACCATCTCTGTTTGGGCACAGCCGTATGCAAATCAGTCTCAACTGTGCTCCAATAGAAACAGCCCAGAGAGAAAATGTCCCGCTAATGTGATTCTTTGTAAATAGGGGATGATTAAGAGTTGGGCCAATCTGGATTTGAGCTTCTCTATGAGAGTGGATTCTGAGTTTGGATTAAAGGAATAGTGACCGTGTTGGAAATTACAATCCTTTGCACAGTGTACCCCAAGATTTTTTTTTGCCTTGACTATTTTTCTAACTGTATAACTCTATGCACTTTACCCCTGCTAACCAGTGGTAAGGTGCCTATATGTCTTCCTTCAACATGATGACATTGGCATTCCATTAATTGGCATCTTTACCTTGTCTATAAGCCCATAGTTGTGGAACAGAGTGTACCCAGGGCCTGTAAGTTAAATGCCATCAGTGGCTGCATGATCCATTGTGCCACCCCTACAGTGACAGGGTAAACATGAATGCAGGCACAGTTTTAAACTGCAAATTGAACCTTTCAAACAACCACTTTTAGACAGGTCTTAATTCTCCTTTTAAATATTAGTGAGTCACCCCTAATTAGGCTTCACTGCCCTTAGGGCAGAGTGCATGATGTTTAAAAGTAAGACATGCAAAAGTTTAATGTTAAACACATCCTTACAGTGAGAAAGCTCTAAAATGTTTTTTCATTGCAGCAGATTTGGGCGTTCTATAGGAAAGCATTAGGATACAATATTAAGTTTAATACATGCTAACTCCAGATAGGAAACAGCTAGAAATCTCTTTTTTGGACTTTTCAAAATATTGATCACATGCCCAATACACTGGTGAAGCTGGATTTGAGACACAAAAGTTTGGAACAATGACTTTTAGAAACTTACCTTTGCCCTGTACCTGGAAGATGAATCTGCAATTTACTATCCCACTTTGCCAGCCAGTAATTAAAATTTTAATAGGTGTGGATGAGGTATGAACTTGCTCCCAGGTGCAAAAAATAGGCTGACCTGAGTAGGTGTAGACAACCCATCTGAACTTGACAGAATATGCAGGCTATGGGGATCCTTTTTGACATTAAAGTGTCAAATCCTGCTTGAATGTCACATCCTGCCTGGCCGGTCTCCAGGGTCTTTTCATATGACACTTGGGGCACATTTCAAAGAGGCCTCCTCGGTCACAGGCAATTGTTAGTTTACATTTGAACAGGGCCCTTCTTTTGTCCCCCCCAGCCAGACAGGCCTCCAACATAGTGGGCCTCTTTTTGACATTACATTGTTAAAGCTTCTTTGACAGGTTTGCTGGGTTTGCATACATCATTCAAGCTTACTTCAAATGAGGGAAATAGATGCTACACTAATTGGTGTCTATTAACTGTCTGTTTGCTGAAAAATCAGCTTAATAATGGAGTATCAAAAGCCCCGAGGTGCGGGAACCCCGAGCGCCCCCTCCGGCACTGGCAGGTCTCTGGCCTGAGAACCCCAGACTGGGTCCGGAGCGTGAGGGTTCCCCTGCACGTACTTTGCAGGGGGGGGCCTCAAGTTTCCTTACGCCACTGCAGCTTATATTCTACTAGACATTGCTTCTGAGGTTGTTGTAGGTTCGGGAGCCTCAAACTGGATTGTAGGGTTAGATGTGGAAGGATACTATAATTCACATACTACACTTCCTGCACACTTTCGTATCTAAAGGGGCACAACATACTACAAAAGGTCTTCTGCTGCAACTGGTCAGCAACCAGTGGCAACTGGATTTGGACTGTGGGCCTTTGTCTGCCACCTTGTGAGTCTCTAAGAGCCTCCCCTGAGGTGTTTGAAGGCTTTAGATGTGTACTCCTGTGGGCTTCAAGGACTAAAGTCAGAAAATAAAATCTTTGACCGTCACAAGCCTGGTTGATGTATCCAATAAATGCTCCATCACCGTCCGTGTCAAATTGCACCTAGGTTCTGGTCTACCTTGACCATTGACTATAATTGCCAGTTTATACTTCTTGACGCTATCTGTACTTAAAACTTAAAAAATCTAAATCTTCAGTTCCTCTTATTGGAGTTTTGTCATTTTGGTGTTATTTACTTGGTTACATTTTGCTCTATTGTTCTACTTCGTGGGTTTTTGTTGTTTTTCATCTCACTTTTTTTACTTTTTCAGTACTGCATAAATACTTTACACATTTTCTCTAAGATAAGCCTGTCTGCTCCTCGCCATTGCTACCATGGGGTTGAGCTCAGGTTTATTAGTGGCTTTAGTGGTTTATGCTCACAAGGATTGTGATTATTAATTCAGGTGGGTACTTACCCCCTTAATTAATAACCCAATTCCTTACACTTTGTATCTCATAAATCTCCAAGTGAGTGATACTTAGTGCCTGAAAAAGATATAATTGGATATCAGTGCAAGGCATGTAATGCTGGGTAATGCTGTAGCCTCTCCACAGATTCAAAAACTTGACTAGCAGCGGTGCATTCTATTGTAGTCTGCAGAATAAGTACCCTCTTCATTTATTGGTTTTGTTCACCTGTCATGCACATTGTGCTTCCGTTCACCATATGTAATAAAAAATGGACTGGTCTAGCAAGATTTAGTACAGGACTCAAAACTGTATGTTTCGGGGAACAGAATGTGTTCCTTTATGAAGCCCTCACCCAGCAACCTAGTTGGTGGCATGCTTTATCATCAGGCCCACCCAGTGACACCGAATGTGTCCCGGGTGTGCTTCAATGCCTGTGTTACAGCAGAGCTGGTATGTTACTGAGAGTGCAGTGGTGGTGGAGTGATACGTGAACAGGTTAAAAACTATCAAGTGGTCCCAGTGCCCACGGGGGTTATCTTTAATATCTGGGCCTCTGGTAGCGTTAAAAACGAGGCAGTGGATGTAGGTGGAGTGGTGATTATGAACTCCAGCATCTGGTGATAGGTCTACATGTTTCAGCCAGGCCTTTTCTTAAACTGGCTTTCCTCAGGACCAAAAAACTGTGAGAGTGGACACTACACTAATAATGAGTGTGTGATTTAAAATGTGTTGCACGCGCTAAGGTGCCATACGTGTGCCTCTCCAAGCATAACTGTACACACAACATAAAAGACAGACAAAACATACAGGAAAGAGTCTTAGCATGGTTGCAGTTAAAACAGCGAAATAGTATAGTTTCTGGTGATGGTGTGCATGTAAAGCGGATAAAATGTGGTTAATTGTGTTGCCGTATTGGTGGTACGGATAGGTGATTCTACCGACTTATGCGCTGACACGTGTGGGGAGCTATATCATAAAGCACACACATATAATTAAAAGGTGGATACTTTGTGGTATATTCTTACGCTAGCGTTTTGTAGCGAATGCCCCTATGGAGAGGTCCGGCAGAGGTATGGACTCTGTAAGAAAAAGAGTAGTGGCCCGTGGGCTTTGTAAAACCTGTGGGGAGAAGGTCTTACCCGGTAGTAGCGCTGGTTGATCTGGCGTTTGTTACTCAGGTAATGGCGGTCACGGCCCTCTCAAAACCTGTTCGGCTGCGGCAGCTCTCCGTAGGAAATGAGCTTCCATGTTAGCCGTCTTTAAATACCCCAAGCGGTGAGTTCAGGTGTCCCGCATTGTAGCAAGAGGCGTCTGTTGAAGAAAAATAGACACGGAAAACAGACGGACGTGTGCTGGGCTGGCTGCGGGTGATGACCCTGGTGTCACATGGAGCTAACGTGTGCCTGTTGTCATGGCAACCTGTAAACACAGTTACAAGCGCTGTTTACGTGAGAGGCAGAGAAAAGAATAGTGCCTCCAATGATTATATTGGGGCGTTTAAAAATGGTGCTCAGTACATGGAAAAGCACAGCTTAAAGTGAGATTAAAGTTAAAGGTAAAGTTAAAGGTTAAGCACAGACCCTAGATGCAACCCACAGATTGGGAATGTCACGTAAAATGTTTTATGGACCCATAGTCAGTGGTTAGTGGGTACACGTGGTAAGTACACCTTGAAGGGGGCGTGTTAGATGTTCATGAGGCCGTGCTGGATTCTGTGTGAACCCCCGAAGGAACCCACAGGATGCTTGGAATTGTCATGCAAAATGTATTTTGGACCAATAGTCAGTTATTGGTGCGTTTACATGATTATTACGCCTAGATAGGGGCATATTAGTTGTTCATAGGGCCGTGCTAGGTTCTAAGGCTGTACCAGGGGATAGAATCGTTCAGTTCTTCATGTTCAGTGGACAAGCGGTAGATCCACCGCTGCTCTTTTATCAGTAGTATCTTTTCATTGTCCTGTGGATCGTGATTGAATTGTTCGATCACTGTCCAGATCATGTCGTTGGGAGTATGGCCACTCTGTATATAATTGTCACGACGCGGGACAGATATCCAAACAAGAGGCAGACTTTCTATTCACCAAGAAAGCCAAGGTACCGTATTTCTATACTGTCCCCAAAGTACACAAAGGAATAACACCGCATCCTGGCCGACCCATAGTGTCTGGCACCAACTCCCTTCTTGAACCCTTATCCAGATACTGCGATCACTTTCTGAACCCACTGGTACAACAAACACCTACGTACATTAAGGACACAAAGCACTTACTCAACCTCATCAAAGACATCTATTTTGATCCTATGACCCAGATTATGGTGGGCTTGGATATAGAGAGCCTCTACACTAGCCTTCCACAAGATGCCACACTACAAGTACTTCGAGACATACTAATGCACAGTCCCTGGGAATACCATACCCCCAGGGACTTCATCCTAAAATGCGCCACCCTCGCACTAAAAGATAATTACTTCGAGTATAAAGGTGATTTCTATCTCCAAACCAACAGAACATCAATGGGGAGCATTTTTGCCCCTAGTGTGGCTGGCCTTTACGTCCACCACTTTGAACAACTGCATGTTTCATCCCCCACGATTCCACATCTTAGGCAAATCCTACTGTGGAGACGTTACATTGACGAAATTTTTATGATTTGGGAGGGCTCCCCAGAATCATTGACCCTATTCCTCACCTGGCTGAACGAAAGGGATCCCTATCTGCTGTTTACCAGCACAACGAGCACAACCACCCTGGCATTCCTTGACCTTAACATTATAGCGGAAGCAGGAGTACTGGCCACCAACACCCATTACAAAACCACAGCCAGAAACTCACTCCTACACTTCAACAGCTTCCACCCCAGAGCCCTGAGGGAAAACCTTCCCTTCGGGCAATTCCTCCACATCCGCAGGAACTGCAGCAACCTCAATGACTTCAAACAACAGGCTACCACACTTGAATCCAAACTTCAGGAACGTGAGTACCCATCCACAATCATTGCAAAAACCAAGAAACGGGCACGTAACCAAAACAGGGAGGCCCTACTTGAAACCGTCAATAAAGATCAACCCGACACACCAATTACATGTGTCACCACATACAACATGGCCTCCAACAAAGTTGCCAGTATTATCCTGAAACATTGGCACATCATCAATTCAGGTGCAAGAGACTGGGAGAAACCACTGTTTGCCTACAAACGTGCCAGCAACTTGAAAGACCAACTAGTGTCGACACAACCTAAAAAACAGATCAGAGCGAGCAACACCATCCTCACCACTTGGGGTCTCCCCAAAGTCACTGGACACTACCTGTGCAATGACTGTAGTGTATGTCACCTCACCAACCAAACCAAAACACTCAATCTGGAACCTGGTAAGACCTGATAGCAGGTAAAACACACCAATTGTAACTCGAGTAACGTTGTCTATTTAATCACCTGCCCCTGCAGTCTCCGCTATGTGGACATGACGACACGGAAGGTGAGGACACGCATAGTAGAGCACCGCAGTGCCATCAGGTGCAAAAAAAACATCAGCCGTCTCACTGACCATTATATACAGAGTGGCCATACTCCCAACGACATGATCTGGACAGTGATCGAACAATTCAATCACGATCCACAGAACAATGAAAAGATACTACTGATAAAAGAACAGAGGTGGATCTACCGCTTGTCCACTGAACGATTCTATCCCGTAGTACAGCCTTAGAACCTAGCACGGCCCTATGAAAAACTAATACGCCCCTATCTAGGCGTAATAATCATGTGAACGCACCAATAACTGACTATGGGTCCAAAATACATTTTGCATGACAATTCCAAACATCCTGTGGGTTCCTTCAGGAGTTCACGCAGAATCCAGCATGGCCTCATGCACATCTAACACGCCCCCTTCAAGGTGTACTTACTGTGAGAAGTTGGCCTGGCATATGCTGGTCACTAGTTATATTGGCCACCTTGCACCAGTCCAATTCGATTCTTGGTAGATATGTTTAAAGACAACCTTTTAAAGAAAGCTATCCTAGTGGTAGCTGTGGAGAGCAGCCTTCAGGCTAAGTCTCTGAGGAATGTAAAGCAGCTTGTTTTACCTTATAATCTCTTGAATTACCAAATGAAAAGACACCACACAGGTATATATATCAAATATATATGTATTTATTTCTAAATATACTCTACTAATCTCTTTATGAGATTAGAGCCAGGTAAGCATTCAAAAGATCAACAGTTCTCAATAAATTCAGCACAAATATGGCTGTAGCCCTAGGGGCGTACTAGACCATATACTAAAATAGTGGTTTAACAAACTCGACTTGCAATATGAAGAGGCCTAGGGCCTTGGGAATCGCTGGGGCTTCACTACTGCAGTGTTAGCAGGTAATTAATCAGCCCACAGGAGACGCGTGCAGTGTCTAAACACACACGCGGGTTTTCAATGCGTTTCAATGGCAAATGTCGCGGTTTGTATTTTACAGTTCTAGGGCACTTCGGAGTGGACAACAAGCAAACAACTTACAGGGTAAGTACTTCGAGAGCCAATGCACACTTGGGGCACCGTAATGCAAGAGTTACCTCACCCAGGGAAGCCGGGTGCATACGTGTCCTTTGGTGTCGGGTCGCGATGCTGTTTTCAATGGAGATCGCTGAAGACTTGCTGCTTGTGTCGTCGAGAGAAGTGTCCGCTGGAATCCGAAGATGGATTGGAGTTGCAGAAGACCTAGAAATTGAGGGGACAGAGTTCAAAGTCACTTGCCAGTGACCGGTGGCCAGCAAGATGGATGACCACAGCTGTCGCGTCTCTTCAGGTCACTGATGTCGTTTTGTCTCTTCTCTCACGAGGACCAGGAGGGATCGATGAAGACCAGCAGCTGGATTCGGAGGGTCCCATGACGTCTGCAGCTGTTGACGGTGTCGGCACTCGGTTTGGAGCCAACAAGCCTTGGCAACTGCAAGTCTCGTGTGGATGGAAGATTGTCGATGGAGCAGACCAGCAAGGTCTGATGGACTTACCCAGCGAGGGTAAGTGAGGGCAGGCCCAGAGCAACCAGGCGAGCCCGGGAAGGTGATGTGGAAGTCTTCTGGAGAGTCACTAGCCAACGGGCAAGTAACCGCGAAGACGCCTTTGCAGGAAAAGTTCACCAACAGCCCACGGTCACTCGGGACGAGGTAGGCCGCTGATCTTCGGTACTAGACCTGCTCGGGACTTGGACAACAAGTGGTCCAAAGCACAACTTCGTTGGACATAGTTTAGGGCTTGCACTCGAAATCAGTGCACGGTTCCCTGGTATTGCTGTTCCTCGTCACTCGTGGGGTCCAGATGCCACAGCTTCGCTGGGGACTCAAAATGGCCGTCGAGAGGTCAGGAAATCCGCCTCAGGGGACGCAGGGACTTCGGGCTCCGGCGGGAGCGGTAAAGTTTGCAACCGTAGTTCAGTAGTTTTGGTGCCTGCCAAGCAGGGGAGTCACTCCTTGACTCCAAGGGAGATCCTTCGGTCTTCTAGAGATAGTAGAAAGTTGAAGGGCCAGGATTCTTCTTCATAGAGCGTCGTCCAGGTGTAATCTAAATTGCATTGGCAATGTGTGGTATCGTATAGTGAAAAGATGGGAGGGACTAGCTCTATGACCACTCCTCTAGGAGGGTCAGGGTAGTGGGTGGTTACACCCACTTCCCTTTGTCCAGTTTCGCGCCAGAGCAGGGGCAGGTAGCCCCTGAACCGGTTTGAGCTGGCATATGCACAGAGGAGCCTACTGCTCCCCCAGTGCAGGACTTCAAAGCACTCTAAGAGTGCACCCACCCAGCTCCAATACACTAAATCCTGTCTGGGAGGTGGTGACACCTCCCTGTGACAGGAAACCCTTTTTTGAGCTCCCTCCACTGCGAGTTTCGGTCAGCAGCAGGAGGGCAGCCCGGTGTCTGTGCTGGTGGCATCCATTTTGTGATGCCAGGGCTCTAGATGATTTCTACCGTGTAGTACAGTGTGTACATGTCATCCCCTCTAGAAGGGTGGGATCCTACTCCCACACCAGTTACTGGTGTGGGGGTAGGATTCCAAGTTGTTTGACACCAAACACAACATGTTTTGATGCAGTCATTCCAAAGTTAGCATTTACCGCAAGGTTATAATGCACTTAAGAGTATATGGTTTAACCGCATCCACAAACAGCAGCAGAGAATAGACTCTGCCAGCTGCAGAGGGGTCCTGCTCAGGCAGAAGCACCCCCTCACATAGTAAACCATGCACCCTGCCCTTGGGATTGATCGGGCCTGCCATAGGGGTGACTGATAGGTTTATATGTGTGTGTGTAAGGTGAGATATAGGAACCTATACCTCAGTGAGGAGTGCTAACACTACCTCACACAGGCTGCAGTAGCAGGCCTGTGGTGTCAGATTGTGAATGCTTCCCAGGGGTGGCATAATACATGCTGCAGCCCCTGGTAGGCCTGTGAAGTACCAATGCCCTAGGTACCTAAGGTACCATATACTAGGGGCTCATAAGGCACCACAGTATCCAATCACTAGTGCATCTAATATGCACACCAATCATTTAAGGGAGTAAGCAGATAGGCTGGGGTCCTGGATAGCAGGATCCCAGCCAGACTAGTCAAAAACCATTCAAACACCAGGAAAAAAAAATGGGGGCAACCATATAGTCAGATTCCAACTTCCTACACTTACCGCGTGTACCCCCTAACCACTGACTATGGGTCCATAACACATTTTGCGTGACATTCCCAATCTGTGGGTTTCATCTAGGGTCTGCGCTTAACCTTTAACTTTACCTTTAATTTTAATCTCACTTTAAGCTGTGCTTTTCCATGTACTGAGCACCATTTTAAACGCCCCAATATAATCATTGGAGGCACTATTCTATTCTCTGCCGCTCACGTAAGCAGCGCTTGTAACTGTGTTTACAGGTTGCCATGACAACAGGCACACGTTAGCTCCACGTGACACCAGCGTCATCACCCGCAGCCAGCCCAGCACATGTCCGTCTGTTTTCCGTGTCTATTTTTCTTCAACAGACGCCTCTCGCTACAATGCGGGACACCTGAACTCACCGCTTGGGGTATTTAAAGACGACTAACACGGAAGCTCATTTCCTACGGCGAGCCGCCGCAGCTGAACAGGTTTTGAGAGGGTCGTGACCGCCATTACCGTGAGTAACAAACGCCAGATCAACCAGTGCTACTACCGGGTAAGACCTTCTCCCCACAGGTTTTACAAAGCCCACGGCCACTACTCTTTTCCTTACAGGGTCCATACCTCTGCCGGACTTCTCCATAGGGGCATTCGCTACAAAACGCTAGCGTAAGAATATACCACAAAGTATCCACCTTTTAATGATATGTGTGTGCTTTATGATATAGCTCACCACATGTGTCAGCGCATATGTCGGTAGAATTACCTATCCGTATACCAATACGGGAACACAATCAACCGCATTTTACCCACTTTACATGCACACCATCACCAGAAACAATACTATTTCGCTGTTTTTACTGCAACCATGCTAAAATTCTTTCCTGTATGTTTTGTCTGTCTTTTATGTTGTGTGTACAGTTATGCTTGGAGAGGCACACGTATGGCACCTTAGCGCGTGCAACACATTTTAAATCACACACTCATTATTAGTGTAGTGTCCACTCTCACAGTTTTTTGGTCCTGAGGAAAGCCAGTTTAAGAAAAGGCCTGGCTGAAACATGTAGACCTATCACAGGATGCAGGAGTTCATAATCACCACTCCAGCTACATCCACTGCCTTGTTTTTAACGCTACCAGAGGCCCAGATATTAAAGATAGCCCCCGCAGGCACTGGGACCACTTGATAGTTTTTAACCTGTTCACGTATCACTCCACCACCACTGCACTCTCAGTAACATACCAGCTCTGCTGTAACACAGGCGTTGAAGCACACCCGGGACGCATTCGGTGTCACTGGGTGGGCCCGATGATGAAGCATGCCACCAACTAGGTTGGTGGGTGAGGGCTTCATAAAGGAACACATTCTGTTCCCCGAAACATACAGTTTTGAGTCCTGTACTAAATCTTGCTAGACCAGTCCAAATAAACTCTTTGGGGATTCGGATTGGCTACCCAGTCCTCTCTCTCTCCTTGATAATCGATTACTTCCGTTCAACATAACATACTGCATGAGGCAACTTCATGAACCCCTCCTCGGCACCCGCCATAGCCATCCCGGACGGCTACAAGATCACCCGCAGGAACCGTACCAACAGAACAGGAGGAGGAATCGCCATCGTCCACAGAAACACTCTCAAAGTCTCGACCAGCACCGACGACACCCTCAGCACCGCCGAACACCTGCACTTCCAGATCCACACCGATCCCAACACCACCCTCAGAGAAACCCTCGTCTACAGACCCCCCGGACCCCGGCCACAGTTCAGCTACTCCATCACCGACTTTGTCAGCACGCACACCCTCGCCTCCACAGACTACATCCTCCTCGGCGACCTGAACTTCCACCTCGAGAACAATAACGACACCAACTCCACCACCTTGATTGACAACCTCGCCAAACTCGGACTCAGACAGCTCGTCACAACACCCACCCACTCTGCCGGCCACACACTTGACCCCATCTTCTCAGAAAGCTCCCACATCTCCTTCAGCCACACCACCGAACTCCATTGGACCGACCATCGCTGCTTCCACTTCACCTTCCGGAAACCCACCACGCACCACCGCACCCAACAGATCCCTCGCCACTGCTGGAGCAAAGTCACCGAAGACCAGCTAACCACCACTCTCGCCCGTAGCCCATCCGCGACCCCACCGACCCCGACACCGCCACCCGCAACCTCGACAGTGGATCAACGACTGCGCCAACACTCTCGACCCGATCAAGAAACCCTCCAACTGACACACCAGCAAGAAAGCCAGCTGGTTCACCGAGGACCTCCAGGCCTCCAAGCAAACCTGCCGGAAACTAGAGAAAAAATGGCACCGTGAACAGACACCAGACAGTTACGCAGCCCACAAGAACGCCACCCGCAGACACCATCACCTCATCAGATCCGCCAAAAGGGCCTCCTTCAAAGACCGCCTAGACAACAACACACACAACAGAAAAGAACTCTTCAACATCGTGAAGGAACTCTCCAACCCCAGCTCCAACGCCAACGATATCCCACCTTCGCAAGACCTGTGCGACTCCCTTGCCACCTTCTTCCATCGCAAGATCGCAGACATCCTTGACAGCTTCAACGTCATGACCGCCCCGACAGCCACTGAGACCACCGTCCCCACGGCCACCATCCGCACCGATCCCCTGCTCTCCTGGACCAACATAAACGACGACGACACCATCAAAATCATGAACACTATCCACTCCGGCTCTCCGTCAGACCCATTCCCACACCACATCTTCAACAAAGCCAGCACCACCATCGCACCTCATCTCTGGAAAGCCATCAACATCTCCTTCGAGACAGCGACCTTCCTGGAGAGCTGGAAGCATGCTGAGATCAACGCCTTACTCAAAAAACCCAAGGCTGACCCTAAGGACCTCAAGAACTTTTGACCCATCTCCCTGCTCCCGTTCCCGGCGAAGGTCATCGAGAAGACCGTCAACAGACAACTGACCTGCTACCTCGAGGAGAACAGCATCCTGGACCCGTCCCAGTCCAGGTTCCGCAGCAACCAGAGCACCGATACTGCCCTCATCGCTGCCACCGATGACATCTGGGCCCTGCTGGACAACGGCGAAACCGCGGCCCTCATCCTCCTGGACCTGTCAGCCGCCTTCGACACTGTCTGCCACCGCACCCTACGCACATGCCTCCACGATGCTGGAATCCAAGACGAGGCTCTGGACTGGACCTCCTCCTTCCTCTCCGGCAGAACCCAGAGCGTTCGCCTCCCCCCTTTCCACTCCGAAGCCACCAAGATCATCTGCGGCGTACCTCAGGGTTCATCCCTCAGCCCGACATTGTTCAACATCTACATGGCACCGCTCGCCCACGTCGCCCGACTGCACGACCTCAACATCATCTCCTACGCCGACGACACCCAGCTGATCCTCTCCCTCACCAAGGACGCCCTCACCGCCAAAACCAACCTCCACGAAGGAAGGAAAGCCGTCGCCGAGTGGATGAAGAACAACCGTCTGAAGCTAAACTCGGACAAGACAGAAGTCCTCATCCTCGGCTCCACCCCCTCGGCCTGGGACGACTCCTGGTGACCTACAGCACTGGGAACAGAACCAACACCCACCGACCACGCACGTAACCTGGGGTTCATCCTCGACTCTTCCCTCTCCATGACAAAGCAGGTCAACGCCATCTCGTCCTCCTGCTTCAACACCCTCCGCAAGATCTACAGGTGGATCCCACCGAAACAAGAAGAACGGTCACCCAGGCCCTCGTCAGCAGCAGGTTGGACTACGGAAACGCCCTCTACGCAGGAGCCTCAGCCAAACTCCTGAAATGACTACAACGCATTTAGAACGCCTCTGCATGCCTGATCCTCGACATCCCTTGCTGCAGCCACTTCACACCCTACTTGAGAGACCTGCACTGGCTTCCCGTCAACAAGAGGATCACCTTCAAGCTCCTCACCCACGCACACAAGGCACTCCACAACACCGGACCAGCATACCTCAACAGACAACTCACCTTCTACACCCCCAACCGCCAGCTCCGCTCCGCCGACCTCCCCCTCGCCACCATCCCCCGCATCCGAACAACGACCTCCGGCAGCAGATCGTTCTCCCACCTCGCCGCCAAGACCTGGAACACCCTCCCCATCCTCCTACGGCAGACCCAGGACCTGCTAACCTTCAGAAGACTACTCAAGACCTGGCTATTTGAGCAGTAGCAGCTCCCCCCCAGCGCCTTGAGACCCTCCCGGGTGAGTAGCGCGCTTTACAAATGCTCTGATTGATTGATTGATTGATTCATCCACTGGCTCTCTTACACTGCAAGTGACTTCATTTTGTCTAATCACGTGCACATCTGCCTAAAAAGAAGTGCACTACAGAGGCCAATTCTTTACTCGGTAAAGGCTTTTTCCTTTCCATTCTTTATCTGTTTATATTTTGTTAGTCCGTTGTGTGTGTTTAACTATATGTTCAGGTTACAGAAATTCAGAGTAATTCTGTGCTCTCTTTGAGCCAATAAGAATCATATTTTTCAGTCACCAGTAGTGCAAATTATCAATAAGACCATTACTGTAGTATGACGTTTGAGATCGATACACAGTTAAGTGCACTGGAAGTTGTTCAAGTGCTGACTATCCACAATGATGCCGTCCAGTTAGACGAGTGAAGTAAGGGAACAAATAGAGAAACAGACGGAGGGGAGAATGGGTTAAAGCCAAACCATTGAGGTGTGGCTATACAGGTGGAATAGAAAGTAAGCTAAGGAAAATATAAAAGATGGCCAGAGAGTTAGAAAAAACTTGCAAAACTCATACCTATGATGACCTGATAGAACTGAAAAATATCTGTTTTTAATGCTGAATCCACACACAATTGATGTTTAAACCATCTACCACATGATGCTGTTATTTTATTTGATTTTGTACTGCGGTAACCACCATTGTCCTGGCATTGAAGTGCATTCTCTGTCTGACTGCACTTTAATGTAATCTGGGAAGGCCATCAATTGAAATGGAGTAACCATCGTTCGATAGTATTTGTTGTTTTTGTTGTTGTCTGGCTGTTTGTGGGTAGTAGATAATTTATTCAGTGTTAAGCTTCAGTGATGTTTGTGTGAGTTGGTGTGCAAATACAGTCAGTTTGTTAGGCACGATTTTGAGGTACTTTCTGTGTATGCATAGATGTGTTAACATCGGTTAGCTGTTGCTTGGTCATTAATTAGTGCTTTTTATATAAGCATCACAATCCAGGTTAGACTATTATAACCAGTGGTCTCACTGTCCCAGTGGCTGTTTTATGTTTACTCTGTTTTTATCTGTATGTTTCTAGAGTGTGTGTTAGTATGATGCATGCCTTTGCTGTTCTCTTGGCAGTGCTTTACCAACTGTATAGCTTTGGTGCATTGCTGTGAGAATGATAGTGGATGGGCACTGTCTACAGTGTGCTTTCTGAGTATGACTATTTGTAGGTGAAATTGGAAACTATGTTTTGGTGTTATTGTTGATGCAGTGCAGTTGGATGTCTGGTGAAGCCACAAATACAGGTTATCAAAGGGGTGTTAGTTGCATATGGTAAAATTTGTGTATAAGTATTGTTTGTGGGGTTGAGTGTTGGTTTGGGCTCCACCCAAGCTCACCTACTTGAGAGCACTGAGTTATCCTGGGCACACTTCCCTTTCTTTCTGGGCCTCAGCTATTGTAACATCACGCCCAGGGCTCAATGAGCATATCCCTTCCATAAATACCAATAGATAGAAAACAGCCCTCAGCCAACCTGTAAACCCTATGCAAATACAGCACATCCAGAACAAAAACAGTATGTTTCTTACAAACATATTAAAATGCAGATGCCGAGAAGCAAGGTCCCTGGCAGCCTGTTATTCAGGGTGTGTCACCACAAAGATGAAGGGAAGGCATCATCACAGCTCTCCAGGCAACTACCTATGAACATTACATCCACTCCTTTATCCCTCAGAGAGGAGTTGGCCTAACGGCTAAGGCGGTCAACCTCGGAGCTGGGGAACCAGGTTTGAGTCTCTGCTGCGACGCACAGCTTCCTGTGATTCTGGGAAATCACTTAATCTGCCTGTGCCTACCAAAAACGAATGTGACCTCATGTAACGCAACTCATGCTCGTGTAAAGCGCTCTGATACGCAATACCTTTGGGTCAAGTTCGCGCTATATAAAACTGCGTAAAAAAATAAACTCAGAGAATTACCACACACTTCACTTAAAAATATATATTTTCAAACATCCTTGAAGGAGGAAATATCCAATCACTGCTTAACAAAAGTCTATTCTACATTTGGAAGGCCTACCCATCAACTGATCTATCAGCCATCTGGTGTTCAATTGAAAGTGTAAGGAAATTACTCTTTCTGTTTGATCACCAGCAAGATTTTGGACTGATGCAGTTGGTTTCTCAACCCAGAGATTCCACCGAGGTCTGCCACTCAGACCTTAGTGCCAGTGTTCTAACCCATCCCAAAATGTATGTTGAATTGGTTCCACCCAATTGGCATAAGCTGACTTACTTATATCTCCCTAGTATATGGTACCAAGGGTACACAGGGCATGTAAGTTACAGTGTTTATTTAGGGCTTCAGCACTGATTGTGCCACACTGAGCATGACAAATTACAAAATGTCTCCCAGCCTGCCACTGCAGCCTGGAAGGGCAGTTATAAAGTTGCTAGTTCGACTTTGCCATTTACACCAATAAGAAAGACCCCACTTCCCTTATCAATGTATATGAGACTCCCCTAACGGAGGCCTATCGAGCCCTAAGGCAGGGAGCTGTATATTAGTAGGCAGGACATATACTTTAATATGCCTTAACAGCAGAACCTTCAAATTGTCGTTTTTGCTGTTGAAACGTTAGTAGTGCCATTGGCTTATACAGAGTTACAGGCTGACATCTCAGTAATGCTAACTTCTGAATGGGACTGCTAAAATGTGTACTTGAAGGTATCAAATTAATTGTGGCATTAAACCAGACTTGATAACCCAAGTTGATTTCTAAGGAAAGGCACATTTTAGAATGTTGCCACTCTGTTGGCCAGTTTATACTGTGGTCTTTCACAGTTGCTGGCCACCAGAGAGCCTTCTGCCCTCCTGGGGAGTAGCGTGAACGACTCCAGGTTCAGGAACAAAAGAGGTCTGCTACAGAGGGAGGTGTTACCTCCCCCTTGTAGGATGCCAACCAGGGTGTTCGCCCAAAAGGTGAGCTTTAATTGAGAAGTTGCTTTTGGTGGGCAAATGGTGATCATACCCGCATAGGGCTGCCACTTTGTTCAGGCAGACTGGCAGAGAGGGAAAACCAGTTGCAAACCCATTTTTTCCCTTGGTGTTTGGCCCACAAGTAGCCACATCTATAGGGTGGGCTACCAAGTTCCTAACATTCAATGAAGGGTTAAGACATCTTGAGAGGGGACAGAATAGTTCACTCTGGGGTTGCTAAATGTCACACATAGCCAGAGGTCGTCATAGGGCGGGAGTGATCCTGGTAGCCCATTGGCTAGTGACTGCATCATTCCTCAGGGCACTTTCTGGGCATAAGTATGGCACGCCTGGCAGCCTAAGTATTAAATCATATCTTGACTAGAGAGAGGACTGAAGAAGGACTGGCCTGCTGACCCCTAGACCCTGGTAAGAGAGGCTGCACAAACCACTGGACTGCACCTGCTGCTCCTTGGGCTAGCTAAGAGAGGACTGTGCCTGTGGTGCCAGGCTTGAGAAAAAGTTGCTCCTGAGCCCTAGACCATAGTTGTGACTCCAAACGTCAGGCAGTTGGCCCCCTGTTCCAGCACCATAAAAGCTGAAGTCGCCGGTCCGGCCAGTCAGATACCACTCGCAAGGAATTGCTGCTGACTGCCGACGTGCAGCCAAGAAGACCTCCACCCCAGACTCAAAAGTTGCACCCATGTAAGCCTGACTCAGGAGAGTCATCAGAGTGTGGATTGGTCACCAAGGAAGGACATTAGTCCTCACCAAAGGATATCGCTGAAACCACGAAGTTCGGTGATCGGTAACCCAGCCACAGTTGGACTTCTCCTGGCTCAAAGAGGATTTCAAGGAACTTCGACCCCTGTGGCCAAAGTCACCCCACCCGTAGACTAAGAAATAAACCCAGAAAGTCCCCTGTCGACTACACAGCACCCAGTGCTTCTTTCAGCATCCTCAGAATCCTGCATTCCCAGCATCAGGACCATTCAATTGAAGTCTGTGGCGGTTTTGATGAAAAGTGTGGAACTGGACTTGAGACTGCTTTGGTGACCAGGTAATGGTCCAGATGCTCCTTACTGGCCCCCTTAGCATTCTCCCTGTCAGAATTGGTCAGGCAACTCAGGCTGTAGTAGCCAAACTCAACTTTTAAAAACATTTTGAAAATGTCCAAATTTTACCGTTACCAATGCTTTTTTCTGCTTTGGACTAAACGTTGAGATTTAAGTTTTACTCATAAATCTATTTCTCTGGAACCCTAGGGTGTATTTTGCTCATCTTGGTGTCTAAAAATGTACAAACATATAATCTAGTTTAATACATTGGTGTTGGATTTCTTTTGTGTTGTGTGACTTTCTTATTTTGTTGTTTGGTGCTTCTAAATGTTTTACACTAGTTATTTTGTTTAAGCCTTGCTGGTCGAAGCCACAGCTACCCAGGGCTGAGATAGAGGTTTTACAAACGAGCCTGACTGGACCCAAGATAGTTTAGTGAGTGTATTACATGGTAAGGATACACAACCATACCATATAATACACCACAATCCTCTCAGAGAGGTACTAGAAAACGCAGTTGCAACCACATGCAAGAGCAGATCACTGTTAATTTGAATGAAGAGTGCACTGGTGCTTTTGTTTTTTGCCACAATATATAAAGTTACATTTTTCTGGCCTTTGCTCTGATGATGTGGACTTTCCTTTTTGTGTGAGGCCATGGCTGATATATATGTGTTGGGTCCCAGCTGTAATTGCACAGACGAGATTAGAAACAAAGGAATGCAAACCACAGTAATTAAAAGTGACTTCGAATAATTCAAGCATTCAGACTTCTGCTTTTTCTCTCTTATGCTCTGAGTGTGCTGTGGTGTAACTCACAAAGACCATTTCCAGTTATAGGATGTACAAATCGTGGCCCCAGCACTTAGTACTTACCAAGTGCACATATCTCCACCTCATTCACAGACATCCAAATTATGTCTGTGCTGACCTATGAACACCCCCCGCCTTCTTGCAGATTCCAGCTCTACTAATGCACATTGTCCCTGACATAAGCCACGTGGAAGGTCCGACCCCCGCCGTTCCAGTGGAGCTCTGCCCCAGGCCCTCATTCTAGACATGCCAACCCTTGTCTTATTACCGCTGCGCAACCACTCAGTTGCCTGCTAGAGCGCCTGCGTCAGTGCCTGTGTGGTTTAGTACAGGTAGCCCATGCCGAACCCTTCGGCTCCATTACTCAAATCCCTATGCCTTTTTTAGGTCCGCATAGGAAAAAGACCTGTAACAATCGCTTGTGTTTTTGTCCCATAAACGTTCACGTGTTCCATTGCCTTCAATGGCAACGTGTGCACTTGTGGCGATTCCCTTGCGGGAGCGAGCTTGACACCATATGTTTGTAATTAACTTACAAACGCATGGTGCCCCTGGCTCGCTCCCACAAGGGAAATGCTTTGTGTGCTGTCGCCACACTCCCCCCCTGTACTGCTCGATTTTCCCAGCCTTCTTGTGTTGTAGAGCGATTAATATGACTTCAGTCTCTTTCCATCCAAGTCTAAGGATTAGAGTAGTGAATAGAGCCTATTTATTAGACACTTTGACACGATCCTGTGCTCCTCCCCATAGATCAGGGCTTACATACATAGCCTAGGGGATAGATTCGTTAGTATTAAGGATAACCTGCCCTATAGTGAGGGTATTTCATGGAGTCGTGCTGAATTCAGGCCTGGTAGGCCTCAGACAGGAGAGACTCCATCTTTCTTTCTGCCCCGGCAGCTTGGGACATTTCTAGGTGAAGGGTGATATTTTAGTTATGAGGTGTTATTCGCTCGGAGAGAACCGGTTCAGGCCGGCCCTTATCGAAGGAGTGTATTCTTCCCCTGCCGAAGACACTACATCAGGCCGGCCGGCTGGGAACGTGTCCTTGGCACGGGGAGGTACAGGAATTTGGTGGGCGGCAGGTTTCGAGCTGGAATTTTCCATGAGAGAATGCACCTCTATATTAGTGAAAGTCTGAGTTAGATATTGGCACTTGCTTCTAGTCCATAGGCGGCACCTGGCCGTTAGCAGAAAAGCTACTACTTATTTCAGGGAAGACAGATGATGAACTTGAATCTAAAGAGGAGAGAGTAGCCGATGAGGAAGAGGTTCCAGTGACTCGGAGAGGGAGAAGGGAGTAGATCCGCGACTGCGGAGGTGTGACTTCCAGGCGAAGCTGAGGCACAGACGAGAAGGGAACCTAGATGACCATTGAGCACAGGCTACATACGACTAAGGTGATGTCGACCCCTTTTTATTGAAGTGTATAACTTAACCTTTTACTTTCCTTGCAGGTTGTATATATGATGTATTCTGTGAGTGTGCATGTAGCAATTAAATAAAGTATTTAGCTTGTTGTGAGTCAGCATGTGTTGTGTATCCTTGTATAGGAGGATAGCCTATTCTTCTAGTCAGATTCAACTTGACATGAACAGATGTTAATCCTGATCAGGTAAGTGGTAACTGAATGAGGGAGAAAAGAGCCCCTCGAACTAAAGAACAGGTTGTGCTCAACTAATAGTCTTTGTGTGATCTGATACATAGTAACCCCGATTCCCCTATCGTGTACTACGGTGATAATAGGATGAGCTCGTGCTAAGGCTGCCGTCTGGGTAGGAAGTACTGGGTCCGTTCGAGACCGCGAGGCTAAGGCTGCCGTCTGGGTAGGAAGTTCTGGGTCTGTCTGAGACCGCGAGACTGTGGCTGCCGTCTGGGTAGGAAGTTCTGGGTCTGTCTGAGACCGCGAGACTGTGGCTGCCGTCTGGGTAGGAAGTTCTGGGTCTGTCTGAGACCGCGAGGCTGTGAGGTCTGAGACTGCGAGACTGTGGCTGCCGTTTGGGTAGGAAGTTCTGGGTCTGTCTGAGACCGCGAGACTGTGGCTGCCGTCTGGGTAGGAAGTTCTGGGTCTGTCTGAGACCGCGAGACTGTGGCTGCCGTCTGGGTAGGAAGTTCTGGGTCTGTCTGAGACCGCGAGACTGTGGCTGCCGTCTGGGTAGGAAGTTCTGGGTCTGTCTGAGACCGCGAGACTGTGGCTGCCGTCTGGATAGGAAGTTCTGGGTCTGTCTGAGACCGCGAGACTGTGGCTGCCGTCTGGGTAGGAGGTTCTGGGTCTGTCTGAGACCGCGAGACTGTGGCTGCCGTCTGGGTAGGAAGTTCTGGGTCTGTCTGAGATCGCGAGGCTGTGAGGTCTTGATATATATATATATATATAATAGGAATTCCCTGTCCCTAGGTGGTACGTATATATGTGATTATTTAGGTGTAAAAAGGCCCTAGGGAGGGGGTAACGTTCTGGTTTGGGTTAGAAAGGCTCTGTTGAGCGGGTTCCACCTGATCCGAAAACCCAAGCAGAACACCCCCCCCACCCCTTCCACTTTTAGCGCGAGGCGTGCGCGCTTTTTGAACTTTGGTATCGGCACTCGCGCACGGCTCTGATCAGAGTTTCCGGCTAGATTAATGAATTCATGTGAGTAGGAGAGAATAAGCGGTGCCAGGCACTGGTGAAAATTGCACACTGCTAGAAATAAACAATAGTTAGTTCTTATAAGCGTGAGACTACCTTCTCTAGAGGCTGAGTTAGTTGTGTAAGGTTAAATTGTTAGGCGCATTTCTTCCTGTAGGCACAGTTCTTTCTTTGCAGAATATATGTGTGTGAAAGTATACACTGCTCGCATAAAGAGTATTTACCTGTTTGTGAACTGATCTCAATGTGTTCTTTTATATTTACACCTAGCCCAATTCTACGAAGAGTGATTTTGTTTTCTTTTGCCTCTGGGGGAGTTGTAAAGTTGAACTACCATGTCCCTTTCTCCAAATATCACGCACTGATGAGGTATAGGAAAATATATTCATAAGTACTGGATTTCTCCAGAAAAATATTTAAACAGATAGTCATATTAAATTATGCCGGGGAGCGCATTTGGCCGGAAGTCATCTTAATGACAGAAGCATACGGATACCAGGAGTGTGCATGTTTGGGTGTGGCGAGAACAATTGCGTAAGAAAAGAACCACAATGTTTCACGTGCTAATAAAAACACTTTATCACCGACAATCTTAAATGTGAGTAAATAATTAAATCGGCTATTACAACAGTTCATTGGTTTGATAAATTAGAACCAAAGGTGTATTGTGACAGCCATTTAGACCATTAATATAACACTTGAGCTAAAAAAAAAAATACATCTAAAATACTTATTGAGCAAAGCTTGGGGAAGAAAAATTAATATAGTGCAAACTTTATCCTGATTCAGATCGTCAATGTTCTACCTATGTTTTGGCCCTTATTAAGGGACTCCTTCCGGCACAATGATCTCAAAGTGCTACATTTCGAGATGCATAGCTCCTTAAGCTTACAGTTCAGCATCAGGCAAGAAGTAAGGGTTGGAAGTGCTGTTATACACTTCAAAAATCCACATTATCGGCTTCAATAAATGTGCCTTAAAACCATTGGGACTTGTTGCTTAGTATTGAAAAGCCTCTTGTGTTTAGCAGAACATCAAATGGCCAGGCACCTTCAGCAGTCCCTATCTGACTGGGAGATATTAAATCAGGGGGAGCTTGAGGAATGACCGTCTGGATCCTTCTATGTTCAACATTGTACAAAAATGGCAAATGAACCTCTGGCTGTGTGATCCTTCACACAAAGGAAGTTACTCAATGCAGGATGTGCATCAGCATAGCATAGCTAATGGTGGCATCTAGTAAAAATGTGGGTACATTTCTAAGCATGGGAGCAGTTATTTGGAAATAGGAAGTAATTGACTTATAATGATCATATCAGTGGGACTACAATGTCTCCACGTTGAAAGGAAGTACTTAAAAGAGGCTCAAATTGCGCTTATTTTCCAGTGAAGTATGTTTGAAGAGCTGATGCCAGTCTGAGTTTTCTCTGAATTATGTCTAAGAACTATTATACAGGTGCGGTGTTTCTATTTGGCATACTTTAAGAATAACACAAGTTTTCACTTATATACTCATCAGAAATTAAACATTGACTTTCACTAAAGACTAGCCTCCTTGTAGTGCCACAATTAATGTTTCAAACTTCTTACCCACAGAAATCCTCTGTCGCTGTTTGGGTGCAGGGGTGGATCGTCCATTGGGGCGTTGGGGCGTTGCCCCACTAACCACATGTCTACGGGCACGCAGGAGGATTAACTTCACTGCCGGCGCGTCCTGACTCGAAATCCGAGGGGGTGGGGCAGCACTGGAGGGTTGGGTTTGTTGTTGACGTCACTTCACTGAGTGACAGCAGCAGGGCAGGCCCAGTAAGTGCGCACTAGTATCGCCAGCAGGGCCCTGCATTACTAGAGCGAGCGAGGGCGAGGGCTGCTACTGGCCAGTGGCCGCAGCCCCCGCTCTCCTATGGGCGGGGACAGTCCATGCCCTAGCCAATCCTGACACTGTTGGAGCAGCATCTGGATTGGCTGAGAGGGTATGCCATGTGGCACCAGCCACTCGCGAAGGCGCCAACGTGGCGGCGCGGACCCGGGCACAGGAACACACAGCAGATGCGGCGCGAACCCGGCGGTCAGGTAAGATTTCACGTTTTTTTAAACTTTATTTTTAAGCCACCCCCGCACGTATTACGAGCCGCAACTGGTTCTAGGATACACGAAGCTGAGGAAGGGTCTCTCCTACTCATCGCGTAACTAGCACCAGCATGGGCATTGTGAGTTGTTTTTTCTACTCAAGCACCTGCCATGAAGTAATTGGCTCTAGCAGCAGGACTGCACACTACAAGCAGCCTCTGTCCTCCGAGGAGGGGGTCTTGAGTTGCAGAAAAATACCTGCTTTACCACGATGGTGTGTGCCCTGCATAATATAATGTTACACCAGCAGAGGGGCTGCTTCTGGAAATCTCTTTCACTGGTGTGGAGGGGATAGGCCAACCAGCCTTCTGTGTTAAATGACAAATATATTTGTTTTCCATGCATACTCTTAGAGCGTTTTTTAGGATGGCACCAAAAGATAGCACATAGCTGCCAAGCTTTCATATTGGCTATGCTTGTCATTTCTATGGTTTTAGTGTGTGTATAAGTGACATTCTATCCGCAAATGTTGGATACACCAACTGATAATTTCTCGTGAGTAATTCAAAACATTGATCAGTATTTGGCTGCCTCTGTTTTCTGTTATTTTATCCAGACATATAACTTAAAAGTGAACACACACCCCTAAAGAGGGCATACGTATTGGGGTTCATAGTGCTTGCTAGCAATATTAGATGAGCTCGTAATAACAATGAATTTGTTGTGAAAGTGTTTTAAATTTAAGGGTGTGAATTATACATTTATTACGTCCGGGGGTAGCTGTTTTAGGGTTGCCACACTCTCGTTTTCCCCTTTAGTCCACCGTGCTCTGCAGTCTCTCACCACTTAGCACTTAATCTTTCCGAAATTATCCATCTGCATGTTGCTCGACAGCTTCTGACAAGCGCGACCCTTAGCAAGCGCCCACTTAGGACCCGGCCCCCCGTTCCCGCGACGCACCCCCTTAGCCCGGCCAGCAGCCTAATTGGCTGCTGGCCGGGGGTAGTGCTTCCGGGTCACCATGACGGGTGTCCGGCGCAAGTAGCGTCCAGAAGAGGTGGGGCTATTTAGGCCCCAGACTCACCTCCCGCTCACTCCTGCCTGGACCGAAGACTGTGTGCAATCTTCACTGGAACTGCGTCGGTGTTCGCGGCGGCTTGTATTCGTCGGGTCTTCTATTCGTGAGGTCGGTCGTTGTCGGTGTCTCGTGCAGCAATCGAAGCGTCTCGGGGCGTCGCGGGATTTTAAGGTGAGGTGTCTGGGGCGGTGGAGAGTGCTGTGTGGTTTTCAGGGCACGGTGGGCAGCCAGTGGTGCGTTAATCATTGTGCCGTGGTCCCCGGTGGCGGCTTGGTGTCCTCCTAGAGCTTGCTGTTATTATCCAAGCCTTTTTACCCGTACAAGAGCTGTAGTGTGCGCGGGGGTTGTGGTGTCCGGGTCTGTAGTTGTGATCCTGCGGGGTAGAGCGGGGTTAAGTCGGGCGGGCGCGCCTTAATTTCGCGCCTTTCTTCCTTCCGGTTGCGCGATCTGGGAGTCTCGTTACAGGCCGTGCGTGTAGCGGTAGCGGGCGGGAGAGAGCGGTACTGGTGGCATACACGGAGCTTTATTACGCGCGTGTCCTTGTTGGAAGCCTGGAATCGGGAGGCGTTGCCGAGGACCGAGCATTAGGTGCGTTGGGCCTGAAGCGCAAAAAAGAGGGCAGTGATTACAAGCGGCTGTCGGTATTGTATTAAATAATCTCTTAGCTCTGGTAGGGCAAATTCTAAAACAAAGCGCTAGAGGTTCCAAGCAAGCGTGCACATAGAACACACGAAAGAATCACTCTAGCCCCATGGTTCAAAGTTTAGTTCCTTACACTGAAGATTAGGTGTTCAATACCTGCTTTGTCCATAGCACTGTGTTGCTCCGTCTGAACTGTAGGCATTGGGAATTACTCAATAAAGTTGGTGATTATTCTCAGACGCATTGATTACAAATTGAACAAAGTACTGCCTCATTAACACAGTGGTCAGAACTGCATGCGATGTTATACTGCAGTGGTATTAGTTATGGTTAGGCAATTACAAGGAAATAAGGGACTGAGAGTGATTTTCAGGTGGATTTGAGAGGGTGGTGAGTGCAAGTGCGTAATTATCTGCAGTGAGTAGCCTGGGCAATTTTTTCTTAGTGCTTCTGTTACCTGTGGTTAGCACCTATAAGCAAGTAAGACAGGCCCCCTTCTCTGATTACCCAGAAATTTTTTACAATGCCTCCCAAGCGTAACCCGAAGAGAAAGGAGGATGAGTCTGAAATAGCGCAGCTGCTGAAGCTAGTGCTGGCAAAATTGAACAGGGACGAGGATAGTGAAGAGGAACTGCCTGAGAGTGCAGGGGGTGAGGCTCCTGAGTCAGATAGCGAGGAGGTCCCAGAGTCAGTGACAGGGGCGCGCCCTCGTAGGGCCATAGTCCCACCCAAAGCAGCCTTTCCTCCGTTAGTAAAAAAGCCCAGGGGAAACAAGAAAAGGAAGGGGGGCAGGGATTTAGATGGACCTGCACCAGTTACCCCAGTGTCCGTGTTGCAGCCAGTATTCCCGCCGCCTACGGTGCCCACGGCGCCCATAGCTCTCGCACCAGAACCGGCGCTTCCATCGCCTCTTGCGCCTGCGGCGCCGGGGCCTATTGTGGCCTTACCTATTTTAACCCCAGTGCCTGGGCCCAATACGGCACCTCAGACCCCGCAAGAAACACCCCCACGCCCAGTCAGTGGGGTGCCAGGGGAGGGACGGGATGATGTGAGCCTTGTATTGGCCGAAATTAGAGGGGCTCTGAAGGCCCTGACGCCGGCACCCAATCCTCCAATACCCATAGTCCCAGAAATAGTGCCAGTAGTAACACCAATACCGGTGGTAGCGCCAATACCGCAGGGAGGAGCACCGAGTGACGGGTTCCCCAACCCACCAGTTGAGGGGGGGCAGATAGCCACCGCCAGTATATTGGCAACAGTGGCAACTCTCTTGGCGCAGCTGGGGGCACCTGCAGTAGGAAACCCGATTGGCGGCGCAACGGTGGCACCATAGGCTTCACCGGCAGGGACAGGCGGGGTCCTGGGCGAGTTGAGCAAGCAAGTGGCCCTTTTGGGCAAAGCGCAGGAAAAAGATGTGAACACACCTCCGCAAGCGGTGGGTCAAGCGGCCCCCGCACAACCCGTGACGGCAGGGTCCACTGCAGGTAAGGCAGTGGAGTGCTCAGGCAAAGATATAGAAAAAGACTGTAAAATAATTGGTGGTCATGAGTCTGTGTTATCGAAGCGGGGTAAGTTGGCAGCGCATGTTGCGCTGGACACAAGAGAGAAGATCTGGAAGGGAATGTTTGTGGACATATTCTCCTTAATTAGGCCGAAGAGGAGGGAAGAGGAGACTAGAGAGAAGGACCGGAAAGAAGGTTCCTTCAGGGAGAGGAAACCAAGGGTGGAAGAATCAATCACTAATTGGTTGTTTGGTTTCAATGTCTTTTCAATAGTAATGTTAGAGAAGAAGCCAGAATTGGCGATACCCCTGATATGTTATTCTAACAAACTTCTAAAGGCGCAGGCCATGTATGGGTGAGCAGCTTGGTTGGATTATGATAAGAGATTTTAGGTGGGCCAAGGTTGATGACCCCGACATGGGTTGGGACCAAACAGAGGTAAATGTATGGTTAGAGAGTGTTAACGATAAAACTCTCATGAGGCAGCCCTTTCGGACTTCCCAAGGTGGCGCAGGTGAAAAGAAAGGGACGTGTTGGGCCTTTAATCGTAAAACGTGCACCTGGGCCCCAGGGACATGTAAGTTTAAGCACGCATGTGCTTACTGCGGCCACCCCTCCCATCCTGAGTTTAAGTGTATCAAGAAGTCCAAAGAAAAAGGAAGGGAATCCAAGCCACCACCTCAACAATAAATTACCTACGCCAGTAGATTTAGGGAAGCTGATTTTCTGGCTAAATCAGTACCCTGACAGGAAGGCAGCCAGGGCATTATATGAAAGTTTTTCTACAGACTTCCGCATCCCAGCGCAGGGGGTGCCCCCAGTAGACTATTGCAAGAACTTGTTGTCTGCGCGCATGCACCAGGAAGTAGTGTCACTGAAGGTCGATAAGGAGAGGGCGCTGGGGCGGGTGGCTGGCCCGTTCACGGCACCTCCATTGCCAGGATTCATGTGTTCACCTCTGGGAGTGGTTCCTAAAAAAGAGCCAGGCCACTTCAGAATGATTCATAACTTATCAGCGCCAAGGGGAGCGTCGGTGAATGACGCCATGGACTCGTCCCTGTGCTCTGTGACTTATTCTTCTTTTGATGCGGCTCTGCAGAAGTTGCGTGTCTTAGGGCCCAACGCTTTCATGGCAAAAACTGACATTGAGTCAGCGTTCCGGCTCTTGCCACTGCACCCCGATGATTATCATCTCCTGGGTTTCCAGCTGAATTTTCACTATTATTATGACAGGTGCATGCCAATGGGTTGCGCAGTTTCATGCAAATATTTTGAGATGTTCAGCTCTATGCTGCAGTGGTTGTTTGTCTTCAGAACAGGGCACAGCGATATAGTACATTACTTGGAGGATTTTATGATCATAGGCCCCCCCAGCATCAGGAAGGTGCGGCCAGGCATTGTGCAAGCTGGTGGCTATGTTCGAAGAGCTAGGAGTGCCGCTGGCACCCGGTAAGACGGTGGGCCCGGCTACCAACATGTCCTTCTTGGGCATTGAGATTGATACAGTGGTGGGGGAATGCAGGTTGCCACTAGACAAAGTACAGGCCTTCTCGCAAGCATTAGAGTCTTCCCTGGCGGGACCCAAAGTCAAGCTGCATCAGCTTCAGGTGCTAGTTGGCCAGTTGAATTTCACATTAAGGATCATCCCAATGGGTCGCCCTTTCTCAAGATCAATTGCACGGGTGATGGCGGGACTAACTCAGAAACACGTGCGACTACAGGCGGATGTGAGGGAAGACCTGAGGGTGTGGCGTAGTTTTTTTAGGGATTTCAACGGTAAGGGATCTAGCCTGAGCCGGCTGTATCCAATTCAGACTTGGGCTTGCTCACTGATTCGGCAGGTAGCGTTGGTTTTGGGGCAGTATTGGGGTCACAGTGGTGTAGAGGTGATTGGCCTGCTACTTGGCATGAGAGCGGCCTGACCAGGAACATAGCCTTCTTGGAATTATTTCCGATCATAGTGGCGGTGGATATTTGGGCTGCATCCTTTAAGAACAAGACAGTAATCTTTTGGTCAGACAATATGGCAGTAGTAGAAGCTATCAATAGGCAAGGAGCTACTTGCAAACATGTCTTGCGGTTGCTGAAGCATTTGGTTTTGGCTGGTTTAAAGCTTAATCTGTTGTTCAAGGCAGCACATATCCCAGGTGTAAAAAATCAGGCTGCTGATGCTTTGTCTCGCTCCAAGTTGCAGGATTTCAGAAAGTATCACCCTCAGGCAGAGGAGCAGATGACGGTGTTCCCAACATCTCTGTGGGCGATTGGAGTCCCGGCCTAGCGGGGCTGGTGGGAGCGTCATTGAGCGACCGCACTAGAAGGACTTATCAACAACAGTTCAAAGCATACAGGACGTTTGCTAGGCACATGAGCCGGTCCCCCCTTTTTTACACAGAGGCGCTTTGCGAATTTTTAGTGGCACTGAAGGATCAGGGTAGACCAGCCTCTTCTGCTAGGGCGTACGTGACTGCGATAGGTTGTTTTTGCAAAATTGGCAGGTCAACATGACCCCAGGGCAACTTTTGTAGTAAGGAGGGCGCTGTCAGGATGGGCTAGGCTAGAGGGGGGGAAAAAAGATAGGAGAAGGCCACTGGATGTAAAGACACTAAGGGACATTTTAGGGGTATTACAGTCTGTATGCACCTCCCATTATGAGTGTACATTATTCAGGGCAGCCTTTTCATTAGCCTTTTATGGGGCATTCCGACTGGGAGAGTTAGTAGGGACCTCTAAAGTGGATCACGCAGGGGGGCTCCAGCAGCAGGATACGAAAGTAGACCCCGGTGGCTTGGTGGTGGCACTGAGGAAATCCAAGACTGACCCGCTGTGGAAAGGGTCCATAATTCACTTGTCCCCTGCACCGGGGAAAGAGGTTTGCCCTGTGGCCAGAATGGAAGCATATTTGGCAGTACGTCCTACGGGGGGGGACAGGCCCTGTTCATACATGAACAGGGTGAATGTTTGTCACAGTACCAGTTCAGGGCCGTGTTTTTTGACGGGCCCTGGATTGTCTGGGTCTAGACCCTCTAGGATATTCGTCACATTCATTCAGAATAGGGGCGGCTACGCTGGCGGCAGGCGCCGGCTTACCGACCGAAGTTGGCAGGGTATGCTCAGACGTGAGTCCCTTGCTCACTTTGCCACTGGATTCAAGCACGCCTGGCTGAAGACGGCTGAAATGCCAGAAACCGGTCCTAGGAAGCTTGTTTCCGGTCCAGGGAAGGCATGACTTGGCAGTTCGGGCTGGACTGTTCCCATGAGGCACAGGGTCAGACTGATTTGCATATGGCCATGTCTGAACTGGGGTGGCAGAGTGGGCTAAAGAACGGTGATGGATCAAACCCAGATCTGTTGACTGGGTGTGAGTGTTTGATTGGTTCTGATGCTCCGTCCATCACCACCCCTTTTTGTACCGCTGAGTTACTGTGAGACAATGAACCGATTTATGGATGAGACCACGCTGACTTTTCTATTTCCTGCTACTAGTATGTCCTCCAAAGTGATTTGGGTGTTGGGACACTCGTTCGTGCGGCGCGCCACAGTTCGGCTATGGCAGAAGCGAGTGTTGAAGCCACCGGGTTTAAAAGGAACGTCGTTCCTATGGCGAGGCGTCGGCGGCCTGCGAATTCGGCAGTTACGGCAGCTGTTTGACGAGACGCGGGAACACGAGGGACACCAGTCCCCGAATTTAATTATCCTGCACTTGGGCGGAAACGACATGGTGAAATTGGGTCGCATGGCAGTAAGGGAGGAATTACTGACCGAATTCGCCTGGCTTGGGAGAACATTTCCACGTGCCCGGATTGCTTGGCCCTGCATGATCCCCCGCCGGACATGGGCCACGGGGGTCAGATCCCGGGCCTTGAACGTATCAGTGAGACGTCTTAACGGGGAGTTGGCCAAGCTGTGCTCAGGTCCGGGACCGCTTGTATCATATCTCCTACAGACTAATCGCTGGGGACCGGATGTTTCATCAAGACGACGTTTACTTGTCGGACATTGGCACAGACGTGTGAATTAAAGGGATCTGGTCGTTCGTGCAGAACTTGTTTTTTGGTGGGGAGGGTGAAGGACCTGTGGGCCCTGGTCACCCATAGTGGCGGAAAAGAGGCCACAGAACAGTGATTTTCAGGGTAACGGGAGGCCCGCTGGCATACTCCAGAGGCCAGCACTGAGGAGAGAGACGGTAAGCTCTCCGCAGGGAGAATGGGGACACCGGCTGGAGAGGCAAGGGCGACAGGTCACACAAGCCTATTTGGCAGCCTGGTGGTAGAGGGGTGGGCCCCCGGAAAAAGACGGACAAGGACCGAGGGCTGGGGGCTCACCGATCAAGGAAGCAGGTGGCTTGCTCCTTGCGTGGTTCTCAGATAGGGGATGCGAGCCAGAAGGCCCCTTAGTGCTGGAGTACTTAGATATTGCATAAACAGTTATTATGAACGCTTGTAAATATTAAAAGTGTGATTAAGTGAATTTTTAAATTTGAAAGTTGATAATGTCTTACTTGTCATGTTTATGAGTGTTTTGTTTGATTAAACATGGCCGTTTTTACCCACACCCTTGGACTGACTAGTTGATTGTGGGTGTACTGCAGGTTGGGGCGTGGGTTCTCTGGGGGGGTCCGGGCCCTATGACAAGCGCGACCCTTAGCGAGCACGCACCTAGGACCCGGCCCTCCGTTCCCGTGACACACCCCCTTAGCCCGGCCAGCAGTCTAATTGGCTGCTGGCCGGGGGTAGTGCTTCCGAGTCACCATGACGGGAGTCTGGCGCAAGTAGCGTCCAGGAGAGGTGGAGCCAGGGTGGGGCTATCTAGGCCCCAGATTCACCTCTACTCCTTCTCTTTCCCGCTCACTCCTGCCTGGACCGAAGACTGTGTGCAGTCTCCCACCCACCCGTCCCTAAGATATATGGTTTGGGGATAGGTTAGGAGGGGGGGGTGGGTTTGGCAGAAAAGAGACCACAGAACAGTGATTTTCAGGGTAACGGGAGGCCCGCTGGCATACTCCCGAGGCCAGCACTGAGGGGAGAGACAGTAAGCTCTCCGTAGGGAGAATGGGGACTCCGGCTGGAGAGGCAAGGGTGACAGGTCACACGAGCCTACTTGGCAGCCTGGTGGTAGAGGGGTGGGCCCCCGGAAAAAGACAGACAAGGAACGAGGGCTGGGGGGCTCACCGCTCAAGGACGCAGGTGGGTTGCGCCTTGCGTGGTTCTCAGATAGGGGATGCGAGCCAGAAGGCCCCTTAGTGCTGGAATACTTAGATCTTGCATAAACAGTTATTATGAACGCTTGTAAATATTAAAAGTGTGATTAAGCGTTTTTTTAAATTTGAAAGTTGATAATGTTTTACTTGTCATGTTTATGAATGTTTTGTTTGATTAAACATGGCCGTTTTTACCCACACCCTTGGACTGACTAGTTGATTGTGGGTGTACTGCAGGTTGGGGCGTGGGTTCTCTGGGTGGGTCCGGGCCCTATTCCTTTTCATCAATGTCTTTTCACTCTGCCTTCTGCACGTACTTCCCTGTGGCGCCCCCTTCACCATGCCCTAACTCACACCCACCCACACTCTTCTCACCTGTAAACACATTTTCTTTTCCTTTTGAGCTGTCCGTATTGCAACAGCCGCTTATGTGTCCTTCACACACTTCGAGACAAAATGCGTCTTACAGTTAGGGCATGTGTGACAAACCATTGCTTTGTGCGCTCTGCAGAGAGGCCATGGAATGGACGATCAAGTGGTCTTAATAACATAATTATAAACCACCGGCATGGTCTATAAGAAACTCTCTCTGCCTTTATCCTCCACTCCAGAGCGCACAACTGCGCCCCCTGTAAACACCGTCCAACAACCTGAACTATCCCAGCCATCTAAAAGCAACTTTACACACCGTCATACGTTTCATAGCAAAAAAGTACATAAACATAATATCTGGAAAAAAGTATATATTCGTAGGAACTATATAATGAAGAAAAGCGAGAAATGTAAGAAGTGGCTGCACCGTTTACATGGGGGCTCATTCGCCTCCCCGATACCAGGCAGGGCTCCAGGAGGTCGGGTGCGTCCGGGCCTAGGGTCCCCTCCGTCACTCGGTGCGCACGGTTTACCAGAAAGGGGGGTAGCCTTCCTCTGGATTACTAGGGGCAGGGTATGCCGGGACACCCCTCCTGGGGATGGCGGTTCTCAGGTGGGGACCAGATGGGCTAAGCCCGGACGACACTTTCCCGGGGCGTCCAGTGCTTCCTCCTCCAGCCTGCGGCGAGGCAAAGTACCCGGGACGGGCTCCATGGGTCCCCCGGGCGTTCGGGTCCCGGGAGCTCCGCCGGGCCTCCCATGCCTGAGGCCCAGTGTGGGGTCTACGAGCCCCCCCGAGCCCTGCAGCCCCAAAGCCCTGCAGCCCCAAAGCCCTGCAGCCCTGGAGCCCTCCAGCCCGGAGCCCTGGAGCCCTGCAGGCCTGGAACCCTGCAGCCCCGGAGCCCTGGAGCCCCGGAGCCCTGCAGCCCTGGAGCCCCGGAGCCCTGCAGCCACGGAGCCCTGCAGGCCCCGTGCCCTGCAGCCCCCGAGCCCTGCGTGGGCAGGCGGGAACCCTAGCGCGAAGGCTCGGGGTTGGACAGATGGGAGTCCTTTCAGTCCCGGCCATCTGGTTGCACCTCTCCCATCTGGCCGCGCGCAATGCTTTCCAATGGGGCGACCAGATGGCCGGGCCAGCCTGGAAGTCCCGATGAGGGCTCATTTGACTCCTGGATCCCAGTCAGGGCTCCAGGAGGTCGGGCGCATACGCGCCTAGGATCCCCTCCGTCACTCGGAGCGCTAGGGTTACGAGAAAGGTGGGTTGCCTTTCTCCGGATTAGTAGGGGCAGGGTATGCCGGAACACCCCTCCGGGGCTGGTGGTTCTTTGCCGGGGACCAGATGGGCTATTCCCGGGCAACATCCTCCCAGGCGTCCGGGGCTTCCCTCCTCTGGCCCGCTGCATGGCAAAGTACCCAGGGACGGGCTCCACGGGTCCCGGGCAGTCCTCCCCCGGGGCGCCCGGGCCCGAGAGCTCCGTCGGTCCTCCCCGTGCCTGAGGCCCAGCCGGTGTCCCCGAGCCCCCCCCGGGAAGCAGAGCCACCCCGAGCCCTTGAATCAGGTGGGAGCCTTACCGCTATGGCTCGGCTCTGGGCAGGGAGACGGGAGTCCTTTCAGTTGCCGGCCATCTGGTCGCTCCTTTCCCCTCGACCATCTGGTCGCGCACAATGCCTTCCAATAAGGGGGCCAGATGGCTGGGCCGGCCTGGAAGTCTCGCTGAGGGTCCATTCGCCTCCCATATCCCAACCAGGGCTCCAGGAGGCCGGGTGCGTTCGCCCCTAGGGTCCCCTCCGTCACTCTGAGCGTGCAGGTTTCAATAAAGGGGGGTAGCCTTCCTCCGGATTAGTAGGGGCAGGGTGTGCCGGAAGACCCCTCCGGGGCTGGCGGTTCTTTGCCGGGGACCAGATGGGCTATACCCGGGCAACATCCTCCCAGGCGTCCGGGGCTTCTCTCCTCCGGCCCGCGGCATGGCAAAGTGCCCAGGGACGGGCTCCTCGGGTCCCGGGCAGTCCTCCCCCCGGGGCGCGAGAGCTCCGTCGGTCCTCCCCGTGCCTGAGGCCCAGCCGGTGTCCCCGAGCCCCCCCGGGAAGCAGAGCCCACCGAGCCCTTGGATCAGGCGGGAGCCCTACCGCTATGGCTAGGCTCTGGGCGGGCAGACGGGAGTCCTTTCAGTTGCCGGCCATCTGGTCGCTCCTTTCCCCTCGGCCATCTGGTTGCGCGCAATGCTTTCCAATGGGGCGACCAGATGGCCGGGCCGGCCTGGAAGTCCCGATGAGGGTCCATTCGCCTCCCGGATCCCAGCCAGGGCTCCAGGAGGCCGGGCGTGTTCGCCCCTAGGGTCCCCTCCGTCACTCCGAGCGCGCGGGTTTTAAGAAAGGGGGGTACCTCCGGATTACTAGGGACAGGGTACTCTGGGACCCCTCTCGGTCCTCAGCCGGCAGCTGGACGGGCCCGGATGCCGCCCCAGCCCTGGATCTGTCTCGGGGCCTGCCACGTGGCAGGGTGCCCGGGACTAGGGGTCCGGAGGGCCCGGGGAGCCTTCCCCTGCGGTCCTGGGAGCCCCGGGTCGGAGACTCTGGCCCTGGGCCCCCTCCCCCAGCCTGCGGCACTCCCAAAGGCCCGGGACGGGGTTCCGTTGTGGCCGGGGAACCTCCCCTCGCTCGGCTGGGTTCACGAGCTCCGGCTGGGCCGCTGAGGGCCTCGGGGAGGGCGGCCTCCCCACCCCGGGCTCTGTCCTGGGTCCTACCGTGTGGCAGTGTGCCCGGGATGTGGCCTGGAGGGCCCGGGGAGGCTTCCCCTGCACCTGCGGTCCTGGGAGCCCCGGCTGGTTCCAGGGGCCCGGCCAAGCCCCAGGTCGGGGGCTCCGGCCCCGGGCCCTGCCCCCGGCCTGCGGCACTCCCAAAGGCCCGGGACGGGGTTCCGTTGTGGCCGGGGAGCCTCCCCTCGCTCGGTTGGGTTCAGGAGCTCCGGCCGGGCCCCTGGGAGGGTGGCCTCCCCACCCCGGGCTCACCCCTGGGTCCTGCCGCATGGGGTCCGGAGGGCCCGGGGAGGCTTCACCTGCGGTCCTGGGAGCCCCGGCTGGGTCTAGGGGACCGCTCGGGCCCCGGGTCAGAGTCTCCGGCCCCGGGCCCCGTCCCCCGGCACTCCCAAAGGCCCGGGACGGGGTTCCGTTGTGGCCGGGGAGCCTCCCCTCACTCGTCTGGGTTCAGGAGCTCCAGTCGGGCCCCTGGGGGCCCCTGGGAGGGCGCCGGGGTCCGGAGGGTCCGGGGAGGCTTCCCCTGCGCCTCCGGGCCTGGGAGCCCTGGCTGGGTCCAGGGGCCCGGCCGGGCCCGCTCACTCATTTGTTGGGGCACAGAGCGACCAGATAGCTTCTTTTTCGAGCCCGGCCATCTGGTCGCACCTTTCCCCTCGGCCATCTGGTCGCGCCTGTCCCCTCGGCCATCTGGTCGCGCATGTCCCTTCGGCCATCTGGTCGCGCACGTCCCTTCGGCCATCTGGTCGCGCACAACGCTTTCCTATGGGGTGACCAGATGGCCGGGCTCGCCTGCAAGTCTCGATGAGGGTCCATTTGCCTCCCGGATCCCAGCGAGGGCTCCAGGAGATCGTGTACATTCGCGCCTTGGGTCCCCTCTGTCACCTCGTGCGCACGGATTACAAGAAAGGGGGGTAATTTTCCTCCGGATTACTAGGGAGAGGGTCAGTCAGACCTCCGTGAGGTCCGGCGATTCTGAAACAGGGGAAGGCAGACCCCCGGGTACGCTCCTGCCTCTCAGCCCCTTCCTGATGGTCCTTTCTCTCCGAGTTTTCTGGGTCAGAGCTCCGTGAGGTCCGGTGATCCCGAGACGGGGGAAGGCAGACCCGGGGCCCGCCCGCTCGGGCCCCCTGGGGCCCGGGTACGCTCCTGCCTCTCAGCCCCTTCCCGATGGTCCTTTTTTCGCCGGGTTTGCTGGGTCAGACCTCCGTGAGGTCCGGCGATCGCAAGACGGGGAAGGCAGCGCCCGGGCCCGCCCGCCGGGGCCCCCAGGGGCCCGGGTACGCACCTGCCTCTCAGCCCCTTCCCGGTGGTCCCTTTTTCTCCGAGTTTGCTGGGTCAGACCTCCGTGAGGTCCGGCGATCCCAAGATGGGGTCGGCAGCGCCCGGGCTCACCCGCCGGGGCCCCCAGGGGCCCGGGTGTAGGAGAGTAGGGTCTGCTTTCTATGTTCACCCCCACTTTTTGCTTTTGCTTTACTGGTTTTCGACTTAGATGTGGCTGTGGGCCTGCTAATCAGTCCCACAGCCCTGCTGTTCTCTCTCTAAATTGTTACTATGTACTTTAGGTGCATAACCCATTTGGATAGGATCACCTTATTGGCCCCTGTACAATGTACCTTAGGTACCCAGGGCATAGGTGTACCCTAGGCCTACTAGGGGCTGCAGCATGTATTATGCCACCCCTGGCCTGGCCTTCCATTATGACACAACTGGCTGATCACTCAGCTGGGGCAAGGTCGTGTAATCACTCCTTGCTTAGGTGTAGTATTCCTATACCTAACTTACATATAGACACATGTGTACCTATCAGCCACTCCTATGGCAGGCCTTAACAATCCTGGAGGCAGAGTGCTTGGTAACATGTGAGATGGTGCTCTAGCATGAGCTGAGCCTGTCTGCAGCTTTCGGAACCATGTCCTTATAGCTGTTCTATGATATAGCCTACCATATACTCTTAAAGTGCCTTATAATCTTAAACGGTTATGGTAACTATGGTTTGGCTTTATCAAAACATGTTGTGTAAGGTGTCTAACACTTTGGAATAATACCCCCATACCATTTCTGGTGATGAGGATATTATTCCTCCCTTCTAGAGGGAGAGACATGTTAAAATCCTACTTTGCTGTTTAACTCTAACCAAAGCCTCAGCATCACAAAATGGATGCTGCTGCCACAGACACGAGTCTGACCTCCTGCTGCTGGGAGTGATCCCGGCAAGGGAGGCTTGGACAATAGGTTTCCTGTCTTGGGAGGTGCGATCACCACCCCAGACAGGCCTTAGTGTATTGGGGCAGGGAGGGATGAAAAGAATGAGACATGCCTGGGGCACACAAGGTGTCCCGTGCATAGTCCAGTTCAAACCGGTGCTGGGGCACCCCAGCCCCAGTCCTGGCGTGAAACTGGACAAAGGGAAGGGGGTGTAACCACCCCCCTCCCAGGTCCCACCCATAAGGCGTGACCTAGCAGGCAACCCAGCCCCCCAGATTAGTATAAGAGTGGTAGCTGGGCCCCAGGAGACTAGATTATCCTGAACCTGCAACTTGAACAGAAACTCTGGACCTTCGACATTCGACGAAAGAAGAAGACTGAAGAATCTCCCTTGTGGCCAAGGAGTGGCTACCCTGTGCAAACAGGCACCATCAAGAGACTACCCTTTGCTTTGCTGAAGTTCTACGAGGGACCGACTGCAGAGCCCGACCAGAGCCTTGTCTTCCAGACTTCTCCGACCCTGATCCACATCCACAGCCGAGCTGAGATCCGTGGAGGCGACGAGAGGCGTGGGACCGGCTACCTGGGAAAAGTGGCTAGTATCTTCCAGCGCAGCTTCTGAGGCACCCTCGAAGTTGTGCACCGGGGATTGAGAAGCCCCAACCCCAAGCACCATCTGCACCGAAGATCAGCCCCCCACACTCCACGAGTCCTGCGTGGGGCCCTTCTGCATTTTCCTGCTTGCCGCGTCTGTCCGGTTGCTTGCCCGTTGGCTAGTGGCCTCTGTGATGACGCATCCTGAAATCTTCACTACTGGTTTGGCTCCTCCAGACTGGCTCCCGCTTCCTTGCAAAAGGGAAGCACCCCAGACCTTCCTGGTCTGCACCAGAAGCAAGTCCTCCGTTCTTCGTGGGTTCCGCTTGCCAAGGCTTGGTGAGTCCTAGTTCAACTTCGACACCGCCGACAGCAAGAGCCTTCGTGGGACAGCTCGCCTCCTGGTCCTGGTCGTCCTCGACGTCTCCTGGTCCCCGTGGCTGCAGCGACAAGCTTCACCTTCACCTGCAATCTTCACAACATCACCTGGTTCCTTCCTGGTTCCACGTGGTCACTGGCTAGTGACCTTGACTCTGTCCCTTCTGCTTGCAGGTCTCCTCTCTTCTTGATCCCAGCCTTGGGATCCACCGGACACTCTTCACTGACTGCCTGTCAGCAACTTTCCTTCAGGCATCCATAGAAGTCCACGACGAAACCCGACGCAAGTTCACACCTATGCACCCGCAGCCCGTGGGCTAGGTAACTTGGGTACTTCGGTGCTCACCAGGGTAGTGACTATCCTAGGGTCTAGTTTCCGAGTCTCGACTCTCTAGCTGTTTCAGAAGTGTCCTTAAACTGTTCATTTCTAACTGCTAGTAATTCTATCGACTTTTACGCATTACGCGTGAGTGTTTCCACTCTGCACCTGAATCCCGTGGGCCTCCCACTTCCTAACTGTTGCTAGTGTAGTGTAGCCCCAGCGATTCCCTAGGCCTAGGCCTATCCTATTTCCTTGACAGTGGTCCATATACCACTTCTTTAGTATATGGTTTGCGTGGCCCCTAGGGCCTAACTGTATTACTTACCTGTGTGACTTAATGTATGCATAAATAAGACTGTGTTGTACTTACCTCTAATCTCATAAAGAGTGCTGAGGGTTTGTCTAGAATAAATACACTTTATTTTATATATATATCTGTTGTGGTGTCCTTTCATTTGGTATTCAAGGGATTATATATGGTATCACAGCTGGCTTCACATGCCATTCAGAGTTTAGCCTAAGACTGCTCTTTTCCATGCTACCACTAGGGTAGCTGGTCTATAAGGTTGACTTTACAACCAATCACCATAAGGGTTGTTTGGACTGATATAAGGTGTACACTAGAACTAGTGACATCATACATCAGGCCAACTTCTCACATTGGTGAGCAGCGGTTGGGATCTGAGCTTGCTGTTGTAATACCATTGTAATCTTGAGATACTAAAGTGAAAGATCACACAGATATTGTTTAGGTACATATAACATAGATTATAATACTTAAGTCCTACTGGACTTAGTGTTTGTTGGTTGAAGGGAGTAACACACCCTGACTACAACTACCAGAGAGGTTTAGTAAAAACAACTAGTGTAGGTAGGTGCACACACCACACCCTCACTAGATCATGTCTCTGGGAGGAGATCAAGTAGATGCTCTCTCAGGAGGGGCAGGTCTGAAGAAGACCCCCCTCTAGATATGATACCCTAACTTTTCAGGAGATGAGACAATTGTGTACCTCCAGAAAGTTAAAACAGGGTGCAAACCCTACCCTCCTTCAGCTAGTACAACTCCTAGAGGAGTATGATACTCTTAGGGCCTCACAGGCCAGTACCCTAGGTACAAAGGAGGGTCTACCCACCACAGATGAGTCAGATGGGACTTCAGATGAAGAGGTAGACAGCCAGGGCCAAGTAGGAAGACTTAGCCAGGCTAACCTAAGCTTACATGGGATTTTGCATGGGGTCCCCCCATACAGACCCCCAAGTGGGCTTACACAGAGAAGCAGGAGGGACAGATCCCCTTCAAGGGAATCCATCCACTCCCATGTCTCTAGCATCTCTAATGCTTCCTCTCACAGGGGAATGACTTCCCCTGAGAGAAAGGAGCATGAAGCCAGAATGAGGGAAGCTAACCTGAGGATTCAGAGGGAAGAACTTGCCCTTGCCAAGGAGAAGCTTGCTCTGGCTAGAGAGCAAAAGTTAAGTGGGTCAGAACCCACTGGTGGCAGCAATATCCCTAAGGATAGAGACAGGCACTATGATAATAGAAACCTGAGCAAGATTGTCCCTCCCTACAAGTGTGGGGATGACATCCACAAATGGATAACTGCTTTGGAGAGAGCTTGCAAAGTACAGCAGGTACCCCAAAGTCAGTGGGCAGCTTTCTTGTGGCTCTCCTTCTCTGAGAAAGGTAGAGACAAGCTCCTCACAGTTAGTGATGAGGATGCGGACAATTACACTGTCCTGAAGAGTGCTCTAATTGATGGGTTTGGCCTAACCACTGAACAATACAGGTTGTTATTCAGGGATACCCAGAAGACACAGACTCGGGACTGGACTGACTTTGTAGATTGTGCCACTAAGGCTCTGGAAGGCTGGCTAGTGGGAAGTAAGGTTAAGGACTATACAGGATTGTATAATTTGATCATGAGAGAGCAAATCCTTAACAACTGTCAAAACCAGCTACTGCATCAACACCTGATTGATTCTGATCTGACTTCTCCCCAAGAATTGGGAAAGAAGGCAGAGAGATGGGTCAGGAGTAGAGTTAAGCAGAAAAACCAGAACCAGGGCGGTGATCAGAAAAAGGCAGACCAGCAGGGTAATGATCAGAAACAAAAAAACCAGAAGTCTTCACCAGGCCCCCAAAAGGCTCAGGGGGAGGGTGGTCCCAAAAAGGATAAAAAGAAAGATGGCCAAAAGAAACCATGGTGCAACTATTGTAAGTCCAACTCACATTGGTTTAGTGAGTGCACCAAAAAGGATAAGCCCCCAGCCACCATTGCCCCTAAGGCAACTGTACCCCCTAGTCCAGCTGTAAGTGGTGGTTCTCAGCAAAAGGGTGTAGTAGGGTTAACCCTGGGAACTGAGGCGGATTCTGGCCTAGTCAGAATACCTACTCAGGCTGTTCTGATCTGTGATGGGGACTTAGCTTTGTCCTCTACTGTAGGCCCCAGTAACCTGGGCAAGTACAGACAGACTCCTTTTATCAACCAAAGAATGGCTCAGGCCTACAGGGACACTGGGGCTAGTGTCACAATGGTGACACCTGCCTTTGTGGACCCTGGACAGATCATACTAGGTGAGAATTACCTAGTGACCAACGCTAGCAATGCCACTACCTCCCATAGTGTGGCTATTGTTAACTTCTCCTGGGGAGGGGTAACTGGCCTCAAGAAAGTTGTTGTTAGTTCAGACCTTCCTGTAGAGTGTTTACTGGGCAATGATCTTGAAACTTCAGTTTGGTCTGAAGTGGAGTATAGGACCCATGCAGAAATGCTGGGGATAGATGCACATGTCCTTGCTGTGACCAGGTCACAGGCCAAAAAGTGCACCGCTGAACAAGTGCTGGATCCTGAAACTATGGACCAGTCACAACCCAAGAGAAAGAGCAGTAGGGTTAAGGCTGTGCCTTCCCCCCTGCCTCAGGTGGTGGATCAGCCCTCCCAGGGGGATGATTCTGAGAGCCCTGAAGGAACTGTCCTAGAAGAACTTGAACCTGATCAGGTTGAGTTTATTGGGACAGGGGGACCTTCAAGGGCAGATCTGAGGCAGGCTCAATTAGACTGCCCCTCTCTTGAACCCCTCAGACAGCTGGCTGCTGCTGAGGCTGCAGGGAATGCTCAAGGTACCCATAGAGTGTATTGGGATGAAGGGCTACTGTATTCCGAGGCTAGAGACCCCAAGCCTGGTGCATCCAGGAGGTTGGTCATACCACTAAAGTTCAGAGGCTTCCTTCTTACCTTGGCCCATGATATTCCCCTTGCAGGACACTTAGGCCAGAACAAGACGTGGGACAGGCTTGTCCCTCACTTTCACTGGCCCCATATGTCAGAAGATACCAAGGAGTTTTGTCGCTCCTGTGTCACCTGCCAAGCCAGTGGCAAATCAGGTGGCCCCACAAAGGCCCACCTCATACCACTCCCTGTGGTGGGGGTTCCCTTTGAAAGAGTGGGCATAGATATTGTAGGACCAATAGACCCACAAACAGCATCTGGGCACAGATTCATACTGGTGATAGTGGACCATGCCACCAGGTATCCAGAAGCTATTCCCCTGAGGACCACAACAGCTTCTGTTGTGGCAAGGGCCCTGCTTGGAGTATTCTCCAGAGTGGGCTTTCCAAAGGAGGTCATTTCTGACAGAGGTGCCAACTTCATGTCAGGATACTTGACTGCAATGTGGAAGGAGTGTGGTGTGAACTACAAGTTCACCACACCCTATCACCCACAGTGCAATGGGCTTGTTGAGAGATTCAACAAGACCCTAAAGGGAATGATAAAAGGTTTACCAGACAAGCTTAGGCGAAGATGGGACATCCTTTTAGCCTGCCTTCTGTTTGCTTACAGAGAGGTCCCACAAAAGGGGGTTGGCTACAGCCCTTTTGAGCTTTTGTTTGGGCATCCTGTAAGAGGACCCCTATGTTTAGTAAGGGAAGGATGGGAGAGACCTCTCAGACAACCCAAACTTGACATAGTGGATTATGTACTTGGTCTCCGCTCCAGGATGGCAGAGTATATGAAGAAGGCTTCTAAAAACCTTGAGACAAGCCAAGAACTCCAAAAAGCTTGGCATGACCAAAAGGCTGTGCTGACTGTTTACCAGCCAGGGCAGAAAGTGTGGGTGTTGGAGCCAGTGGCCCCAGCAGCACTCCAAGACAAATGGTCTGGACCCCACACTATTGTTGAGAAAAAGGGAGAAGTCACCTACTTGGTGGACCTTGGGACTCCCAGAAGCCCCCACAGGGTGCTTCATGTCAACCGATTGAAGGCATATGTTGACAGGGCAGACATGGGCTTACTCATGGCTACAGATGAGGGGCAGGAGGAAGAGAGTGACCCTCTCCCAGACCTATTGACTCAGAGCCCTGATGATGGCTCAGTTGATGGTGTGGTCTTTTCTGACAGCCTCACTGTCCATCAGCAACAGGACTGCAGACAGGTTCTGCAGTCCTACAGACATATGTTCTCTCTGACCCCAAGTCAGACAAACTGGTGCACCCATGAGGTGGACACTGGTGACAGTCTGCCTGTGAAGAGTAAAATCTACAGGCAACCTGACCATGTCAGGGACTGCATAAAAGTTGAGGTACAAAAGATGTTGGAGCTGGGAGTCATTGAACCTTCAGAGAGCCCTTGGGCTAGTCCTGTAGTCCTTGTGCCAAAGCCTCACACCCAAGATGGTAAGAGAGAGATGAGGTTTTGCGTGGATTACAGAGGTCTCAATGCTGTCACTAGGACAGATGCCCACCCAATACCTAGGGCAGATGAGCTCATTGACAGACTGGCAGCTGCTAAGTTTTTGAGCACATTTGACCTGACAGCAGGCTACTGGCAAATCAGACTAGCTGAGAATGCAAAGGCCAAAACTGCTTTCTCGACCCCAGGAGGACATTATCAATTTGTGGTAATGCCCTTTGGTTTGAAGAATGCACCTGCCACTTTCCAAAGGTTGGTGAATCAAGTCCTTACTGGGTTGGATGATTATTGTGCAGCTTATCTTGATGATATTGCTGTCTTTAGCTCCACCTGGGAGGATCACCTGGTCCACCTGAGGAATGTTTTAGAGGCCCTGCAAAAGGCAGGCCTCACTATCAAGGCCACTAAGTGCCAGATAGGGCAGAACAAGGTTGTATACCTGGGCCACCTAGTTGGTGGGGGTCAGGTTCAACCACTGGAGAGCAAGATCCAGACCATAAAGGACTGGACTCATCCAACTACCCAGACTCAGGTCAGAGCTTTCTTGGGCCTGACTGGGTACTACAGAAAGTTTGTTAAGAACTATGGGTCCATTGTGACACCACTTAATGACTTGACCTCCAAGAAGATGCCAAAGAAAGTTCAGTGGACAGTAAGCTGTCAAAAAGCATTTGATGACCTGAAGCAGGCCATGTGCAGTGCACCTATTCTGAAAAGTCCAGACTACTCCAAAGAGTTCATTGTCCAGACAGATGCTTCTGAGTTAGGTGTGGGAGCTGTTCTTTCACAACTGAATGTAGATGGTCAAGACCAGCCCATTGCTTTTATAAGTAGAAGGCTGACCCCTAGAGAGAAACGTTGGTCAGCTATTGAGAGGGAGGCCTTTGCTGTGGTTTGGGCCCTGAAGAAGCTGAGGCCATACTTGTTTGGCACTCACTTCAAGATTCAGACAGACCATAAGCCCCTCTTGTGGCTAAATCAGATGAAGGGTGAAAATCCCAAACTTCTTAGGTGGTCCATTTCCCTACAGGGGATGGACTTCACAGTGGAACATAGACCTGGGACTGACCATGCCAATGCAGATGGACTCTCCAGATATTTCCACTTAGAACATGAAGACTCAACTAGTCAAGGTTAGTTTAATGTCCCTAAGTTTGGGGGGGGGGTTGTGTAGGAGAGTAGGGTCTGCTTTCTATGTTCACCCCCACTTTTTGCTTTTGCTTTACTGGTTTTCGACTTAGATGTGGCTGTGGGCCTGCTAATCAGACCCACAGCCCTGCTGTTCTCTCTCTAAATTGATACTATGTTCTTTAGGTGCATAACCCATTTGGATAGGATCACCTTATTGGCCCCTGTACAATGTACCTTAGGTACCCAGGGCATAGTTGTACCCTAGGCCTACCAGGGGCTGCAGCATGTATTATGTCACCCCTGGCCTGGCCTTCCATTATGACACAACTGGCTGATCACTCAGCTGGGGCAAGGTTGTGTAATCACTCCTTGCTTAGGTGTAGTATTCCTATACCTAACTTACATATAGACACATGTGTACCTATCTGCCACTCCTATGGCAGGCCTTAACAATCCTGGAGGCAGAGTGCTTGGTAACATGTGAGATGGTGCTCTAGCATGAGCTGAGCCTGTCTGCAGCTTTCGGAACCATGTCCTTATAGCTGTTCTATGATATAGCCTACCATATACTCTTAAAGTGCCTTATAATCTTAAACGGTTATGGTAACTATGGTTTGGCTTTATCAAAACATGTCGTGTAAGGTGTCTAACACTTTGGAATAATACCCCCATCCCATTTCTGGGGATGAGGATATTATCCCTCCCTTCTAGAGGGAGAAGACATGTTGTAACCTACTTACCCGGTTAAAGTTAACCAGAGCCCCAGCATCACAAAATGGATGCTGCTGCCACAGACACGAGTCTGACCTCCTGCTGCTGGGAGTGATCCCGGCAAGGGAGGCTTGGACAATAGGTTTCCTGCCATGGTAGGTGCGAGCACCACCCAAAACAGGCCTTAGTGTATTGGGGCAGGGAGGGATGAAAAGAATGAGACATGCCTGGGGCACACAAGGTGTCCCGTGCATAGTCCAGTTCAAACCGGTGCTGGGGCACTCCAGCCCCAGTCCTGGCGCGAAACTAGACAAAGGGAAGGGGGTGTAACCACCCCCCCCCTCCCAGGTCCCACCCATAAGGCGTGACCTAGAAGGCAACCCAGCCCCCCAGATTAGTATAAGAGTGGTAGCTGGGCCCCAGGAGACTAGATTATCCTGAACCTGCAACTTGAACAGAAACTCTGGACCTTCGACATTCGACGAAAGAAGAAGACTGAAGAATCTCCCTTGTGGCCAAGGAGTGGCTACTCTGTGTAAACAGGCACCATCAAGAGACTACCCTTTGCTTTGCTGAAGTTCTACGAGGGACCGACTGCAGAGCCCGACCAGATCCTTGACTTCCAGACTTCTCCGACCCTGATCCACATTCACAGCCGAGCTGAGATCCGTGGAGGCGACGAGAGACGTGGGACCGGCTACCTGGGAAAAGTGGCTAGTATCTTCCAGCGCAGCTTCTGAGGCACCCTCGAAGTTGTGCACCGGGGATTGAGAAGCCCCAACCCCAAGCACCATCTGCACCGAAGATCAGCCCCCCACACTCCACGAGTCCTGCGTGGGGCCCTTCTGCATTTTCCTGCTTGCCGCGTCTGTCCGGTTGCTTGCCCGTTGGCTAGTGGCCTCTGTGACGACGCATCCTGAAATCTTCACTGCTGGTTTGGCTCCTCCAGACTGGCTCCCGCTTCCTTGCAAAAGAGAAGCACCCCAGACCTTCCTGGTCTGCACCAGAAGCAAGTCCTCCGTTCTTCGTGGGTTCCGCTTGCCAAGGCTTGGTGAGTCCTAGTTCAACTTCGACACCGCCGACAGCAAGAGCCTTCGTGGGACAGCTCGCCTCCTGGTCCTGGTCGTCCTCGACGTCTCCTGGTCCCCGTGGCTGCAGCGACAAGCTTCACCTTCACCTGCAATCTTCACGACATCGCCTGGTTCCTTCCTGGTTCCACGTGGTCACTGGCTAGTGACCTTGACTCTGTCCCTTCTGCTTGCAGGTCTCCTCTCTTCTTGATCCCAGCCTTGGGATCCACCGGACACTCTTCACTGACTGCCTGTCAGCAACTTTCCTTCAGGCATCCATAGAAGTCCACGACGAAACCCGACGCAAGTTCACACCTATGCACCCGCAGCCGCGTGGGCTAGGTAACTTAGGTACTTCGGTGCTCACAAGGGTAGTGACTATCCTAGGGTCTAGTTTCCGAGTCTCGACTCTCTAGCTGCTTCAGAAGTGTCCTTAAACTGTTAATTTCTAACTGCTAGTAATTCTATCGACTTTTACGCATTATGCGTGAGTGTTTCCACTCTGCACCTGAATCCCATGGGCCTCCCACTTCCTAACTGATGCTAGTGTAGTGTAGCCCCAGCGATTCCCTAGGCCTAGGCCTATCCTATTTCCGTGACAGTGGTCCATATACCACTTCTTTAGTATATGGTTTGCGTGGCCCCCTAGGGCCTAACTGTATTACTTACCTGTGTGACTTAATGTATGCATAAATAAGACTGTGTTGTACTTACCTCTAATCTCATAAAGAGTGCTGAGGGTTTGTCTAGAATAAATACACTTTATTTTATATATATATCTGTTGTGGTGTCCTTTCATTTGGTATTCAAGGGATTATATATGGTATCACAGCTGGCTTCACATGCCATTCAGAGTTTAGCCTAAGACTGCTCTTGTCCATGCTACCACTAGGATAGCTGGTCTATAAGGTTGACTTTACAACCAATCACCATAAGGGTTGTTTGGACTGATATAAGGTGTACACTAGAACTAGTGACATCATACATCAGGCCAACTTCTCACACCGGGTACGCACCTGCCTCTCAACCCCTTCCCGATGGTCCTTTTTTCTCCGGGTTTGTTGGGTCAGACCTCCGTGAGGTCTGGCGACCGCGAGTCGGGGAAGGCAGCGCCTGGGCCCGCCTGCCGGGGGCCCCCGGGGGCCCGGGTGCACACCTGCCTCCCGGCCCCTCGGCCCCTATCGATGGGCCCTCCCTT